>NC_079194.1:18763744-18893744 GCF_029499605.1 Hyla sarda | reverse complement strand
CAAATATTTTAAGGGATATTCCAGGAAAAAACAGGCTCCAGAAAGTTAAACAGATTTGTAAATTGCTTCTATTAAAAAAAAATCTTAATCCTTTCAGTACTTATGAGCTTCTGAAGTTAAGGTTGTTCTTTTCTGTCTAAGTCCTCTCAGATGACACCTGTCTCGGGAAATGCCCAGTTTAGAATAGGTTTGCTATGGGGATTTGCTTCTAAACTGGGTGTTTCCCGAGACAGGTGTCATCAGAGAGCATTTAGACAGAAAAGAAAAGAAGAACCTTAAAGGGGTACTCTGGTGAAAACCTTTTTTCTTTTAAATCAACTGGTGCCAGAAAGTTAAACAGATTTGTAAATGACTTCTATTAAAAAATCTTAATCCTTCCTGTACTTATTAGCTGCTGAATACTACAGAGGAAATTCTTTTCTTTTTGGAATTCTCTCTGATGACATCACGAACACAGTGCTCTTTGCTGACGTCATTATAATAATAATAACTATTTATTTATTGTTGTCCTTAGGGGGATTTGAACCCAAGGCCCCTGCACTGCAAGGCAGCAGTGCTAACCACTGAGCCACCATGCTGCCCTTAGCATACATCTGCTATGCACGGTTGCTAAAATGGACAGAGATGTCAGCAGAGAGCACTGTGCTCGTGATGTCATCAGTGTTTCAAAAAGAATGGAATTTCCTCTGTAGCATTCAGCAGCTAATAAGTACTGGAAGGATTAAGATTTTTTAATAGAAGTAATTTACAAATATGTTTAACTTTTATGGCACCAATTGATTTAAAAGAAAAAAGGTATTCACCGGAGTACCCCTTTAACTTCAGAAGCTCATAAGTACTGAAAGGATTAAGATTTTTGAATAGAAGTAATTTACAAATCTGTTTAACTTTCTGGAGCTAGTTGATATATAAAAAAAAGTTTTTTCCTGGATAACCCCTTTAATTTTTCTGGTATCGCTCCCATCTTAGGCCCCTTTCACACTGCCGGTATGCCCCTTCAAACTCCCTTTTTTTTAGCAGTTTAACAGCCGTAATTTTGACCGGTCATAATGGCCAATAATGGGACCCGATGGACCCTATAATAGTCAATAGGGTCCATCGGGAGCCGTTATTTTCGGAGAGAATTGCCGGAGAAAAAGACGGCGCAAGCACTATTTTTTCTCCGCCAATTCTCGATCCTAAAATACCGGAGAGAATCGGCAGTGTGAATGTAGCCTTACTTTACAAAAGTGTTAAAAAAAAATCACATAAACATACCATGAACTCTGCTGGCCTTCTAGATGTTGCAAAACTACAACACCCAGCATGCCCGGACGGACAACTGTGGGCCTCCAGCTGTTGCAAGGCTACAACACCCAGCATGCCCGGACAGCCAACTGTAGGCCTCCAGCTGTTGCAAGGCTACAACTCCCAGCATGCCCGGACAGCCGTTGGCTGTCCGGGCATGCTGGGAGCTGTAGCCTTGCAACAGCTGGAGGCCCACAGTGGACCTCGTGGACCTCCAGATGGTGCAGAACTACAACTCCAAGCATGTCTTGAGACCACGGCACTGAACAGACAAGAATGATTTACACAAAGTTGCAGCATGGCGCAAAACAGAGGGGGAGATTTATCAAGCTGCTGAGTTGCCCATAGCAACCAATCAGATCAATACTTTCATTTTTGATAAGGCCTCTGCAAAATGAAAGCAGCAATCTGATTGGTTGCTATGGGCAACTCAGCAGCTTTTCCTCTGCACAGGTTTTGATAAATCTCCCCCAGAACTTTTCTTTAACGGCTGTTCGCGCATATAGGGAGTTGTAGTCTTACAACAGCTGGAGGGTCACCGTTTTGAGACCGCCACACTGAACAAGCAAGAATGATTTACACAAAAGTTGCAGTACGGCGCAAACCTACAACTTTTCTTCGAGACATCTTGCATCGGGCTAGTAGTCAAAATGAGATAATAATAACTAGCACAGAAAATAAATAAAAACGTGCGCAGAAGTTAATGCCTGAACGTATAAGGCGATAAACTAGTGGTCTCTAAACTATTGCAAAACTACAACTCCCAGCATGTTTGGAGACCACTGCTCTAAAGAAAGAAAAGTGTTTAAAAATCACAGAGATACAAGGACCATCTGCGGCAGGGGTCTCAAACTCAAATTATCTGGGGGCCGCTGAAGGTAGAGGCTGGGCCGCATGTGCCCCTCACATATAATGCCCCCATCATGCGCCACTCACATATAATGCCCCCATCATGTGCCCCTCACATATAATGCCCCCATCATGAGCCCCTCACATATAATGCCCCCATCATGTGCCCCTCACATATAATGCCCCCATCATGTGCCCCTCACATATAATGCCCCCATCATGAGCCCCTCACATATAATGCCCCCATCATGCGCCCCTCACATATAATGCCCCCATCATGCGCCACTCACATAAAATGCTCTCATCATCAGCCACTCACATATAATGCCCCCATCATGTGCCCCTCATATATATAATGCCCCCATCATGTGCCCCTCACATATAATGCCCCCATCATACACCCCTCATATATAATGCCCCCATCATGTGCCCCTCATATATATAATGCCCCCATCATGTGCCCCTCACATATAATGCCCCCATCATACACCCCTCATATATAATGTCCCCATCATGTGCCCCTCACATATAATGCCCCCATCATGAGCCCCTCACATATAATGCCCCGATCATGCGCAAATCACATATAATGCCCCCATCATGCGCCCCTCATATATATAATGCCCCCATCATGTGCCCCTCACATATAATGCCCCCATCATACACCCCTCATATATAATGTCCCCATCATGTGCCCCTCACATATAATGCCCCCATCATGAGCCCCTCACATATAATGCCCCCATCATGCGCCCCTCACATATAATGCCCCCATCATGAGCCCCTCACATATAATGCTCCCATCATGCGCCCCTCACATATAATGCCTCATCATGTGCCCCTCACATATAATGCCCCCATCATGTGCCCCTTACATATAATGCCCCCATCATGCGCCCCTCACATATAATGTCCCCATCATGTGCCCCTCACATATAATGCCCCCATCACGTGCCCCTCACATATAATGCCCCCATCATGTGCCCCTCACATATAATGCCCCCATCATGTGCCCCTCACATATAATGCCCCCATCATGCGCCCCTCACATATAATGCCCCCATCATGCACCCCTCACATATAATGCCCTCATCATGTGCCCCCCACATATAATGCCCCCATCATGTGCCCCTCACATATAATGTCTCCATCATGCACCCCTCACATATAATGCCCCCATCATGCACCCCTCATATATAATGCCCCCATCATGTGCCCCTCACATATAATGTCCCCATCATGCACCCCTCACATATAATGCCCCCATCATGCACCCCTCATATATAATGCCCCCATCATGTGCCCCTCACATATAATGCCCCCCATCATGCGCCCCTCACATATAATGCCCCCATCATGCGCCCCTCACATATAATGCCCCCAACATTTGTGCCCCTCACATATAATGTCCCCATCATGCACCCCTCATATATAATGCCCCCATCATGCGCCCCTCACATATAATGCCCCATCATGCGCCCCTCACATATAATGCCCCCATCATGTACCCCCACATATAATGCCCCCATAATATGCCCCTAGACAGGCCCCCAGATAGATATGAGCCCCATCTGGTAGGACTCCACAGTAGGTACACAGGCCCCCATATAGATATGACCCCCATCTGGTAGGACTCCACAGTAGGTACAAAGGCCCCCAGATAGATATGACCCCCATCTGGTAGGACTCCACAGTAGGTACACAGGCCCCCAGACAGATATGACCCCCATCTGGTAGGACTCCACAGTAGGTACAAAGGCCCCCAGATAGATATGACCCCCATCTGGTAGGACTCCACAGTAGGTACACAGGCCCCCAGACAGATATGACCCCCATCTGGTAGGACTCCACAGTAGGTACAAAGGCCCCCAGATAGATATGACCCCCATCTGGTAGGACTCCACAGTAGGTACACAGGCCCCCAGACAGATATGACCCCCATCTGGTAGGACTCCACAGTATGTACAAAGGCCCCCAGATAGATATGACCCCCATCAGGTAGGACTCCCAAGTAGGTATAGAGGCCCCGGATAGATATGATCCCCATCACTGATGGGGCTAATATCTATCTGGGGGTCTGTCTACCTACTGGGGAGCCCTACCTGATGATCAGGTAGGGGTTCCCAATAGGTGTACAGGCCCCCAGATAGATATTACCCCTGGCAGGTAGGGCTCCTATTTAAACAATTATGTCCCCTAAGAAGGTAGGTGGTGATAAGCAGGTCCTCCCTTATTAGGCAAGTAATCAGGGAAGTTAAGTTTCACAGCTACAGTAAGCAGCGCTAAAAACTTTACACACGTCGGCACACACTACTACAGTACTGACATCTCCCTGATGCAGCCTAAAACGAGCCTCCTTTGCGGGGATATGCGCGTTATGTGATGTCATCACATGCCCCCTGTAGGACGTCAGTGTCCCGGTGTCGGGCGCAGCAGATGCAATGACCTCCCCAATTGCGCGCATCCCTCCAGGAAGGCTCGTTATAAGCTGCAGCAGGGAGATACAGGTACAGTAGTAGTGTGTGCCGACATGTGTAAAGTCTTCCGGCATTTAGCGCTGCCTTTTTATTTTTTTTTAAGAGCCGAGGAACGTGCTCTTGAATCCCAAAGTGCAAGAAAAAGTGCAAACGTATTACACAAAAAAAACATGCACAAAGCATGCAGTCTATCGCAAGCCCCTCTCCAAAAGGAGAGAGGCCCCCCAACAAACCTTACCCTTCGCCTCCGGGCCAAAAGGTACCTGCGAGGTTCCAGGTTCGATGTCCCTTTTCGCCGAAACTACTAAGGGACCACAAATGCTCCCGACATCCCAGGTATCTGCCCGCAGAGCCGATAACGGTTGGTACCCTGCCAGAGCAGGAGTACCCAGGGTGTTTGCAGGGAGGTGCGGAACCTAATGGCCACACACACCTCCCCTAGACCACCAGGAGGGACACCCAGAAGGCTACCGCATCCTGACAAATCCAGTGGACACACAACACGCAAAAAGTGACACAGTGAGATAAAAAGAAATAAGTGAATGTGGACAGATATACTGCCCGGACATCCGGCCGGATCTATAAAAATGTCTCTGATCCTAGCCAGAAGGCCGGGAATCAAGAAGTGAGTGCCACAAGGTGAAGAGATTATGGTGCCCGTGCTTCCACTCAGTGAGCCAGCACTTCCAGTGAGTTTCGGCACCTCGGGGGCACCACTCCCCGAGGCACAAAAGTACCTCAGCTCTAGACCCTCTCAGCCTCATGGCGAGACCCGGAGGAAGCAGGTCACATCGGGGCAGCCCTCGGGCTGATTCCTCAGAACCAGCCCCGGAATGCCCCGGTACACGTGCTCCCTACCATGCAGCACCCATCCCCACCAGCTCCATACTGGTGTTGCCTGCCACTAGCATGAAACTGATAAGAACAGATACTACACTTGATCTTAGCCAAAAGGCTTGCCCGAAGCAGGGCTAAATGCCTGAAGAAATCACCTGCCCGGCACCCGGGAGTTTGAGACCCCTGATCTCTGGCGTTAGAAAACTCAATGCTAGACAGGACAATTGACTAGTTTATATACAAACACTATGTACATGACATTAGCATTATCTATGTTAGATTGACTGAATATACAAAGGTACTATCACTCTCAGTACCTAGCTGGTAACTGTCATGGCAGTGAGGTAGTGGATATGCTTCTCCTGACCTAGTCAGGATGCCTCCTATATAAATTGCCATGGACAAAAACAGTAAATACTCCAACATTTTGTACCAACACATTATGTACATTTATTACAACGTGTCTTAAACAATATAGGTCAACAACATTTGCATCACCTGTGCAAATATATAAATGGGAATTTATTACTCGGAATATATATATATATTTTTGGAGTACCGCTCCACAGTTCTGGTACATTTAGAGATCTCAGTAAAGGATCACGGCTGAAAGCCGGGCACGTACACATCCGCAAATGGTTACAGAAGTTCTTGGTGAGTCCACCAGGCGCTTTTCTTAAATGTTGCAGGAACCTGAAAACAATAGCTCTTCACAAAACAAAGTTAGTGACAAGTAGCATAGTTATCACTTGTAGACTCTTCAGCCTGGGTATTTGCCATCCCAGCCTCGCCTGTCAGACTGCTTCAGAGGCTGGCACATATAACGGGGTCCACCATGACGTCAGTCCATGAGGGTGCCAAACCCCTGCACTTTGTCAAATTTTACAACTGTGGCTCTGGCGTTCCAGGGGTGGCTCTCCCCCTCAGGGATGGTCCAACTTTCTGATGTACAGGGCCTCTAATGCTTTGGTGTCTTGCTGCTGCATCTGTTGCACCTCATATGGCAGCTCTTCGGCCCATATTCTTTCATTCTTTGTGCCCTCAGTCCTTCTACAATTTTGGCCACCTGGGCTTCTTTCCTAGCCCTCTTGGACAGGGCCATCCGAACTGGGGGATGGGACTTCCCTGGCAGGGGAAGTTGGTGATTCCTCATGTACTGGATAGGTCCAGGATCATCGCCAAACAACCACCGGGGACGTACTGCAGACTCCTGGACCTGGGGGATTTGCTCTGGGCTAGGGGTAGAAGGAGGGGTAGAGAAAGCGGAACTCAGACTGGGTACTCACTTCTGACTCCTCTGTATGGATTTTGGCCCAGGATCCCCAGGTCCGGTGGTGAGGGGACAGCCTCACTGGCGATGATCCTCGGGAAGATGCCGGCGTTCCCTATGCCAGGGTTGCTGGCCAGTTGCCATCATCCTCGGGCAGCGAGACTTGGTAAAAGGCCTCTTCGGCCCTGCTGGAGATACGCTGTAGACGATCTGCCAGCTCCTGGAACATTTGTGCCGTGGCAACTTTCCGGGCCTCTGGGACCATCCTGGGACTTTCCGACCTCATGCTTGCCTGTTCCGCCATGTTGCTCAACTTGCAGACTTCCGGCAAACTGAGAGGATCCGGCGGTGCTGCTCCTTTTATGCAGGGCTTCGGGAAAATGGCCCGCCGGCCGGAAGTACATCAGCGGTGCAGCGCTGACTTCCGCTCTCCCGGCAACAAGGGGCGGATCTTTACAGTTCCACTTTGGCATCAATACAGCAACATGGTTCTCATGCCAAGGGGCGGGACGCTGACCAGCGCGGGAAATTTTTGCTCGCTTCTCCGGCACATCTTTAACCATTGCAGGTACTGACAACACTTTATAACGTAGCATAGCTCTATTTCACCAGCACCTTGGGTTAAACACTTTTCACTGGCAAAGTCCTTTCTGGCACAAATTTAATTTGCATCGGTATGCGATTTTCTGACAATACTGGACACAGTTCATTCTGTAGCTTACCAGGCTTTGACTTGACCTGTGGGGCAATGGACTTGAGAATCCGTGGCTGCTGGACTGACTTTAGGCCTCTTCTGGACTCCAGGCACACTCTGACAGGACTTGACTTCACTGCAACTCAGCTAAGCAGAAAGAGCAAAGAGCTATAAGAGTGAGATAGCTCCACCCAAGGCTTATATGGGGGCAACTAGGAGTGGTCCCATAGGTCATCCTTAGGCCACATGGTCACTGATATCTCACTGGGTTACAATCACATGACAACAGGTTAATCACATGTCAACTGTTCTTAAAGGCATTTTATATACAATACACAGCATAACATAGACATACATGCACAGGAACAGGGGACACTGTAAGAGCAGCTAGGGTACCGGGGTGCAAATCCTGTACTGGGCCACCACAGTAGCAAATACTGCAATATTTTCATTGACACCGTACCATGGTCTCGCTCAGATAGTAAATCGTGTATGACCACTACGGTTGAAATGAGACTTCGATTACAATAATATCTGGAGTCTTGAGTGAAACAGGGCAAAAGTCATCTTGTATGATGAGAGGCAGAAGAGCCCTTGTACAGCTTTGACACCTACTTCTTATTAGTCATAATTGGGTGATCATGTGAGCAGAAAGTAATGAATGAATGTATAATGTACTGAACAAATAAGATTCCTGTAAACAAAGTGGCAGTGTAGCACAAATGTAATTTTTCCCTTAAAGGGGTACTCTGGTTGAAAACATTTTTTTTTTTTAAATCAACTGGTGCCAGAAAGTTAGATTTGTAAATGACTTCTATTAAAAAAAATCTTTATCCTTCCAGTACTTTTTAGCAGCTGTATGCTACAGAGGAAATTCTTTTCTTTTTTGTCTTGTCCACAGTGCTCTCTGCTGACACCTGAAGCCTGTAAAAATGAGAAAATCCCCATAGCAAACCTATACTACTCTGGACAGTTCCTGACACGGACAGAGGTGTCAGAAGAGAGCACTTGTGGACAAGACAAAAAAGAAATTCAAAAAGCAAAGAATTTCCTCTGTAGCATACAGCTGCTAATAAGTACTGGAAGGATAAAGATTTTTTTTAATAGAAGTAATTTACAAATCTGTTTAACTTTCTGGCACCAGTTAATAAAAAATAAAAAAAAGTTTTTTTCCTGGAATACCCCTTTAAGTGTAGGAATAAAAGGAATTACAAACTGACGCAGGGTTTCCCAATTAGCGTCTCCAGCAGTTGCAAAACTTCAACTCCCAGCATGCCCGGACAGCCGTTGGCTGTCCGGGCATGCTGGGAGTTGTGGTTTTGCAACAACTCCCAACGGGCGAAGGGGAGAAAGCCTAAGAAGAGAGAAAGAGTTGGGGTTTTGCATGTCTTGTATTTAATTACTAAAAATGTGTAGTCTACTAGCCTGGGCCTAAGATCACACTTTCTATTATCAAAGCATAGTTGATCATATGTGTGAAGAATGCCTGAATGTATAATGCACTTCACTAGTGGTCTCCAAACTGTGGCCCCCCCCAGATGTTGCAAAACTACAACTCCCAGCAAGCTTTGCAGCAGCTGGAGTTTAGTAACAGTTTGGAAACCACTGCACTGAAGAAAAAAAACAAGAATGATTTAACCAAAGTTGCAGTATGGCGCAATCCTAATTTCTCTTTGAGATGACTTGTATCGGGTTTGTATGCTTTGTAGTCTACTAGCCTAGGCTTAAACTGAGGTGATAATGTAGGTAAGTAATGCCTGAATGTATAATGCATTGAACAAACAAGATAAACAAAGTTGCAGTACAGCGCAAATCTACTTTTCCTCAAGATGTCTTGTATTGGGCTTGTATGTTTGTAGCCTACTAGCCTGGGTCTTATATTACACTTTCTTTGAGTCAAAAATTAGACGATAATCTGTGCAAATAGCAATGCCTGAATGTGTAATACACTAAACCAGTGGCCCTCCAGATGTTGCAAAACGACAACTCCCAGCATGCCCGGACAGACAACTGTAGCCCTCCAGATGTTGCAAAACGACAACTCCCAGCATGCCCGGACAGACAACTGTAGCCCTCCAGATGTTGCAAGACTACAACTCCCAGCATGCCTGGACAGACAACTGTAGCCCTCCAGATGTTACAAGACTACAACTCCCAGCATGCCCGGACAGCCAACTGTAGCCCTCCAGATGTTACAAGACTACAACTCCCAGCATGCCCGGACAGACAACTGTAGCCCTCCAGATGTTACAAGACTACAACTCCCAGCATGCCCGGACAGCCAACTGTAGCCCTCCAGATGTTACAAGACTACAACTCCCAGCATGCCCGGACAGCCAACTGTAGTCCTGCAGATGTTGCAAGACTACAACTCCCAGCATGCCCGGACAGCCAACTGTAGCCCTCCAGATGTTACAAGACTACAACTCCCAGCATGCCCGGACAGCCAACTGTAGTCCTCCAGATGTTGCAAGACTACAACTCCCAGCATGACCGGACAGCCAACTGTAGCCCTCCAGATGTTACAAGACTATAACTCCCAGCATGCCCAGACAGCCAACAGACACAGTTTGCAGGCCACTGTACTAAACAAACAAAAACAAACAAAATTGCAGTACGGCACAAACCTTTTCTTCTAGATGTCTTGTATTTGGCTACTATGCTTTGTAGCCTACTAGCCTGGGTCTTAGATTATACTTTCTATTAGGCAAAAATGATGTGATAGTGTGTGCAGGAAGTAAAGACTGAATGTATAATGCACTGAACAAACAAGAATGAATTAAATAAAGCTGCAGTAAGGCGCAAACATTACTTTTTCTGGAGATGTCTTGTATTGGGCTAATATGATTTGTATCCAACTAGCCTAGGCTTTAGGTCACACTTCCTATTAGTCAAAAATAGGTGTTCAGAAAGTAATGCCTGAACATATAATACGCTGAGCAATTAGGAATGATTTAAACAAAGTTGCAGTACGACGCAAACCTAGCTTTTTCCTCAAGATGTCTGGCATTACTAGCCTGGGCTTTAGGTTACACTTTCTATGGGTCAAAAATTTGTAATGCCTTAAAGGGGTTATCCAGGAAAAAAACTTTTTTACATATATCAACTGGCTCCAGAAAGTTAAACAGATTTGTAAATTACGTCTATTAAAAAATCTTAATCCTTTCAGTACTTATGAGCTTCTGAAGTTAAGGTTGTTCTTTTCTGTCTAAGTCCTCTCTGATGACACCTGTCTCGGGAAACGCCCAGTTTAGAAGAGGTTTGCTATGGGGATTTGCTTCTAAACTGGGCGTTTCCCGAGACAGGTGTCATCAGAGATTACTTAGACAGAAAAGAACAACCTTAACTTCAGAAGCTCATAAGTACTGAAAGGATTAAGATTTTTTTAATAGAAGTAATTTACAAATCTGTTTAACTTTCTGGAGCCAGTTGATATATAAAAAATAAGTTTTTTCCTGGATAACCCCTTTAATGTATAATGCAATGAACAAACAAAGTTGCAGTGTGGCGTAAAACTAACTCTTCCCTCAACACGTCTTGTATCGGGTATTAAGAAATACATTTCAGCGGCAGAGATGCACGTGATGTTCTCAAATCCATACCAGGGGGTTTCTGGCATTAAATAGGTTAAAGCTGGATGTAAACGAAGCCGGCGGAAAGCCTCCTTAGTTGGGCCGGTTCCAGTGGCAAAGGCTATGAGTGACAGCTAAAGGATAACAGAGGCCTTTATTTTCATGGCTCGTTGGGGGCCCCGCTGTTTGCACAAGGGGTAACAACACTAACACACCAGATGGTCTCATTTTCAAATTCCAAATGGAAAACTCACGACATCATGTAAATGCATTCCAGATCGACGGCTACGCTTTATTTTTTTTCTATTAACAGAAAATGTGGACGGGGTTAACGAATTAAGGAGGATTTTTTTTTTCTCTTATATCCAATTTGGGCAAAAAAAAAAAAGCGCTTAGGTTGCCGGCAGTCCAAAAAAAAGTGCATTATAAAAAAAAAAAAAAAAAAAAAAAAAACTACATCATGTATGACTCAGCAGTAACTTTTTTAGCAGCCTTTGGCTGTCAGGGCATGCTGGGAGTTGTTGTTTTGCAACAGCTGGAGACGACTCTATTTGGGAAACCCTGTGTTAGTTTATAATAATAATAATAATAAAATTACATATACACATATATATATATATATATATATATATATATATATATATATATATATATAAAATAATAATAACTGAGTTTAGCACTTTATAGAAATCTTGCTGTGAGTTGCAAGCTAACACAGGGTTTCCCAATTAGTGTCACCTCCAGCTGTTGCAAAACTTTTCATGTTATAAACTAACACGGGGTTTCCCAAATAGCGTCGCCTTCAGCTATTGCAAAACTACAGCTCCTAGCATGCCCGGACAGCCGTTGGCTGTCCGGGCATGCTAGGAGCTGTAGTTTTGTAACAGCTGAAGGCGACGCTATTTGGGAAACCCCGTGTTAGTTTATAACATGAAAAGTTTTGCAACAGCTGGAGGTGACACTGATTGGGAAACCCTGTATTACCTAGGATCTAGATCTAGTTGCTCTATGTTTGTCTGAAATTCTGCTGTCTCTATAATACAGAAATCTTGCTGTGAGTTACAAACTAACACAGGGTTTCCCAAATAGCGTCGCCTCCAGCTGTTGTAAAACTACAACTCCCAGCATGACCGGACATTTCTATATGACACGTACACCTCTGGCTTATGTGTTGAGACCTAGGATCTAGTCACACAGTGGTCCCCAAGCCTGTCCTTAGGCTAGGTGTTTTTTTTAGCCAGAGAAACAACAGGCTTGACTACTGATACGTAACTCGGCCGCTGCAGCTTTTTTTTTTATGACACATACAACAACTTGGCGATTGTCTGGAAAATCAAAGCTCGCTTTTAATAGACATAAAAACAAAAAAAAACAAAAAACGAAAACTACAGCACGTAGGACTCAGCAGTAACTTTTATAGCATACATTTGTTTCTACACTAGTGTTTCCCAACCGGGGTGCCTCCAGCTGTTGCAAAACTATAACTCCCAGCATGCCCGGACAGTCAGGTAAAGAAAGAACTCTGTTACTTTTCCTCTCCCACAAGGATTAGGTAGGAAGACCGGACAATGGCGGGTACTCCGCTATGAGGCCATAAATGTCCCTAGCCTCTTCTCTCTGCAACACTTTCCATCCAAATCGGTGGGAATTACAGAACAAAATGGCGCATTCTTTTCTGTGCGTCACTCAAAGACTCATATACTATTGCTTGGGTGTATTTTTTGTTTCTTTGTTTTTCGGCTATTTTCACCTTGTTCCCTGGTTTTACATTTTGAAACCAGTTTAGGGGGAACACAAAAATTTATTGTCTGCAACCTTTGAAACAAGTTGCAACTTTATAGCACATCCTTAAAATCCAAAAGGCAATGAGCCAAATTGATCATAGGTTGTGCGGCATTGGTCGTACCCCCACCAATCATACAGTGATCTATACCAGCGGTATTCAGCTGGCGCACTGCGGTCTAGATCCAGACAGCGTCCGAAAGTCATCTGGATTGCCAGCTGGTTCTCCCTCTTAATGACACTGATACAGACGAATACCCAAGCGCTGCGGTAGCGAGGAAACACTCCCTGCCCGGACATCCGTCGTTTCTCCTATGATGCAGATGGGGTGATTAGCGCTGCCTGCATCATCTGCTGTGGTCAGGCCTGACTAGAAGAGACCAGAGCAGTGGAGCAGTTCAAGACCTGGGACTGTTAGGTGAGTAATTATGTTCCGCCACATGTGACTCTTCAGTTGATGCAGAACTTCAGCTCCCATCATGACCTTTTGTCTGCACATGTTGGGAGGTGTAGTTTGCAACAGCTGGAGAGTCATAATTAATGGAAGGCACAGTGGCAAAGTTTATGGAGACCACAGTTCATGGGGGGGAAACTGTCCATGAGTGGGCACTGTCCATGTGGGAGCACTGTCCATGTGGGGGCACTGTCCATGTGGGGGCACTGTCCATGTGGGGGCACTGTCCATGTAGGGGCACTGTCCATGTGGGAGCACTGTCCATGTAGAGGCACAGTTCATGTTGGGGCACTGTCCATGTGGGAGCACTGTCCATGTGGGGGCACTGTCCATGTGGGGGCACTGTCCATGTGGGAGCAGTGTCCATGTGGGAGCAGTGTCCATGTGGGGGCACTGTCCATGTGGGGGCACTGTCCAGGTGGGAGCACTGTCCAGGTGGGAGCACTGTCCAGGTGGGGGCACTGTCCAGGTGGGAGCACTGTCCAGGTGGGGGCACTGTCCAGGTGGGAGCACTGTCCAGGTGGGAGCACTGTCCAGGTGGGGGCACTGTCCAGGTGGGGGCACTGTCCATGTAGGGGCACTGTCCATGTGGGAGCACTGTCCATGTGGGGGCACTGTCCATGTGGGGGCACTGTCCATGTGGGGGCACTGTCCATGTGGGAGCACTGTCCATGTGGGGGCACTGTCCATGTGGGGGCACTGTCCATGTGGGGGCACTGTCCATGTGGGGGCACTGTCCATGTTGGGGCACAGTTCATGTTGGGGCACAGTTCATGTTGGGGCACAGTTCATGTTGGGGCACAGTGGCATTCATTGAGGGGACCCAGACACCACATGCATTGTTTTAGGGGGCACAAAAATACACTTATTTGGTACAGGGCACAGTGTAAATATATGTAAATATGTGTCAAATTAAAGGGGTACTCTGTTGCCCCAGCGTTTGGAGCATTTTGTTGTGAACGCTTGGAGCGGGTTGCAGGGTTGTGACGCCACGCCACACCCTTCGTGACATCAGACCACACCCCCTCAATGCAAGAGTATGGGAGGGAGCGTGATGGCTGCTACGCCCCCTTCCTTAAACTTTCATTGAGGGGTGTGGCGTGACGTTACAAGGGGCATGGCAGTGACGTCACGACCCTGCCACCCGCTGCACAGGGATCGCAGGGGTCCCAGCGCCTCCAGCTACAACTCCCAGCATGCCCGGACAGATGTTGGCGACGTTATTTGGGAAACCCTGTGTTAGTTTATAACACAAAGATTTCTATAAAATTTAGCACTTTATAGTAATCTTTTTGTGAGTTACAAACTAACACAGGGTTTCCCAATTAGTGTCACCTCCAGCTGTTGCAGAACTACAACTCCCAGCATTCCCAGACACCTCTATAAGATGCGTATATCTCTGGCTTATCTGTTGAGTTCTAGGATCTAGTCACACAGTGGTCCCCAAGCCTGTCCTCAGGCTAGGTGTTCTGTTGGCCAGAGAAACAATGGGCTAAACTACAGATACGTAACTTGGCTGGTGCGGCTTTTTTTTATGTCACATGCAACAACTTGGCGATTGCCTGGGAAATAAAAGCACGCTCTTAATAGACATAAAAAATCACCGAAAACTACAGCACAGTAGAATTTTGTGTATGTATGACTCAGCAGTAACTTTTATAGGTTTCTCTACATGAGTGTTTCCCGACCACAAACTGCCACATACCGTGCCCCTGAGTATAATACTGTCACACACTATGCCCCCAAATATTAAATTGACACATATTGACATATATTAACATATACTGTTCCCTGTACCAAATTAGTGTCCTTTAAAACAATGAATGAGGTGTCTGGGCCCCCTCTATGAATGCCACTGTGCCCCAACATGAACTGTGCCCCAACATGAACTGTGCCCCAACGTGAACTGTGCCCCAACGTGAACTGTGCCCCTACGTGAACTGTGCCCCTACGTGAACTGTGCCCCTACGTGAACTGTGCCCCAACATGAACTGTGCCCCAACATGAACTGTCCCCCTACATGAACTGTCCCCCTACATGAACTGTCCCCCTACATGAACTGTCCCCCTACATGAACTGTCCCCTACATGAACTGTCCCCCTACATGAACTGTCCCCTACATGAACTGTCCCCCTACATGAACTGTCCCCCTACATGAACTGTCCCCCTACATGAACTGTGCCCCTACATGAACTGTCCCCCTACATGAACTGTCCCCCTACATGAACTGTGCCCCTACATGAACTGTCCCCTACATGAACTGTCCCCCTACATGAACTGTCCCCCTACATGAACTGTCCCCCTACATGAACTGTCCCCCTACATGAACTGTGCCCCTACATGAACTGTCCCCTACATGAACTGTCCCCCTACATGAACTGTCCCCCTACATGAACTGTGCCCCTACATGAACTGTCCCCCTACATGAACTGTGCCCCTACATGAACTGTCCCCCTACATGAACTGTCCCCCTACATGAACTGTCCCCTACATGAACTGTGCCCCTACATGAACTGTCCCCCTACATGAACTGTGCCCCTACATGAACTGTCCCCCTACATGAACTGTGCCCCTACATGAACTGTCCCCCTACATGAACTGTCCCCCTACATGAACTGTCCCCTACATGAACTGTCCCCCTACATGAACTGTCCCCTACATGAACTGTCCCCTACATGAACTGTCCCCCTACATGAACTGTCCCCCTACATGAACTGTCCCCCTACATGAACTGTGCCCCTACATGAACTGTCCCCTACATGAACTGTCCCCCTACATGAACTGTCCCCCTACATGAACTGTGCCACTACATGAACTGTGCCCCAACATGAACTGTGCCCCTACATGAACTGTCCCCCTACATGAACTGTCCCCCTACATGAACTGTCCCCCTACATGAACTGTGCCCCTACATGAACTGTCCCCCTACATGAACTGTGCCCCTACATAAACTGTGCCCCTACATGAACTGTGCCCCAACATGAACTGTCCCCCTACATGAACTGTGCCCCTACATGAACTGTCCCCCTACATGAACTGTCCCCTACATGAACTGTCCCCCTACATGAACTGTGCCCCTACATGAACTGTCCCCCTACATGAACTGTCCCCCTACATGAACTGTCCCCCTACATGAACTGTGCCCCTATATGAACTGTCCCCTACATGAACTGTCCCCTACATGAACTGTCCCCCTACATGAACTGTCCCCTACATGAACTGTCCCCCTACATGAACTGTCCCCCTACATGAACTGTCCCCCTACATGAACTGTGCCCCTACATGAACTGTCCCCTACATGAACTGTGCCCCTACATGAACTGTCCCCTACATGAACTGTCCCCCTACATGAACTGTGCCCCTACATGAACTGTGCCCCTACATGAACTGTCCCCCTACATGAACTGTCCCCTACATGAACTGTGCCCCTACATGAACTGTGCCCCTACATGAACTGTGCCCCAACATGAACTGTGCCCCTACATGAACTGTGCCCCTACATGAACTGTGCCCCTACATGAACTGTCCCCCTACATGAACTGTCCCCCTACATGAACTGTCCCCCTACATGAACTGCCCCCTACATGAACTGTGCCCCTACATGAACTGTCCCCTACATGAACTGTCCCCCTACATGAACTGTCCCCCTACATGAACTGTCCCCTACATGAACTGTCCCCCTACATGAACTGTCCCCTTCCATGAACTGTCCCCCTACATGAACTGTCCCCCTACATGAACTGTCCCCTTCCATGAACTGTCCCCCTACATGAACTGTCCCCCTACATGAACTGTCCCCCTACATGAACTGTCCCCCTACATGAACTGTGCCCCTACATGAACTGTCCCCCTACATGAACTGTCCCCCTACATGAACTGTGCCCCTACATGAACTGTGCCCCTACATGAACTGTGCCCCTACATGAACTGTGCCCCTACATTAACTGCATTTGCACACAGAAGGTCATTATTGGGAGCTGTAATTCTGCAACAACTGGAGAGTTACACGTGGGGGAACACAATTACTCACCTAACAGTCACCTGTCCCAAGTCCCGAACTGCCCCGCTGCTCTGGTCTCTTCTAGTCAGGTCTGACCACTGCAGATAATGAAGGCAGCAATAATCACCCCATCTGCATCACAGGAGAAGAGACGGACGGCCGGTGTAATGAAGAAAACTGTGTCCCTGTAGCGGAGTGTGACCCTCCACACAGGAACACACTTTTCTGCTTAACAGACGGCTCCATCTCACTCACTAACCCTATTCCTAATCTCTAACCCTTAATCCTAACCCTTACCACTAATCCTAAACCCCTAACCACTAATTTAACCCTTACAACCAATCCTAATCCTAACCCCTATGCCTAATCCAAACCTCTAACCTTTACCCCTAATCTTATACTTACCCTAAACCCTAATCCTAACCCTTACAACCAATCCTAACTATTGATGAGCGAATTTTTGAAAAATTCAATTCACCGAATTCTCCCAAAAAATTTGTTTCGGTACATTTGTTTTGGTTATTTGCGGCGAATCGCTATTAAAAACAGCTATTTCTGGCCTACAGAGAGCCTCAATAGGGTTGTAGAACACTTTGCCTTGCTGTAACACGTATAGGGAGTGTGCTGGGGTAGTGAAATAATACTGTTATTAATACATCGCTATTAGAATCACTGCCGCACAGCAGCACAATGACAGAGCCTGGTGGTGGCATCAGTGTAAGGAGACCATATAGTGACTGAATGACATAGCGTGGATGAGGCTGAAGCATGAGGACACCATATAGTGGCTGAATGGCACAGCGTGGAGGTATTGGCATCAGTGTCAGGAGACCATATAGTGACTGAATGACATAGCGTGGAGGTGTTGGCAGCATGAGGAGACCATATAGTGACTGAATGACACAGCATAGAGGCGGCGGCAGCATGAGGAGACCATATAGTGGCTGAATGACACAGCTTGGATGCAGCTGAAGCATGAGGACACCATATAGTGGCTTAATGGCACAGTGTGGAGGTGTTGGCAGCATGAGGACACCATATAGTGGCTGAATGACACAGTGTGGAAGTGATGGCAGCATGAGGAGACCATATAGTGGCTGATTGACACAGCGTAGAGGCTGCGGCAGCATGAGGAGACCATATAGTGGCTGAATTTAAAGTCCCATGCAAATCTATGGGAGATGTATGTTCCCACATAACTTCTGCATAGCTGGAGATATTTCAATAATGCCTGGTACATATATTACTTATATATGATAAGATAGTTAAATTAACCCTTACCTACACCCTTATATAAAAGATGGGTTTTTGTTTCAAGTCCCATGCAAGTATATGGGACTTCCAGTACCTTACTCCACAAGCTCCGCTCTGCATCTCCTGGTTAATGTGTCAATCCGGCTTGCAAGCCACACCCATCTAACAAAGACACGTCCACTATTTAAGCTACACCCCTTTTATTCTCTATCCTTTTTGTGCATCGGTCTGGCTTGCAAATCACACCCAGTGCCACAAAGCCACGTCCCCTTCTATTTTCAGCTTAAAATATCTTCATCACAAATCAGTCCCACCTGAGGACAGGATATGAGGATGGGATATGAGGACAGGATATGAGGACGGGATATGAGGTCCGTATATGAGGACGGGATATGAGGACGGGATATGAGGTCGGGATATGAGGACGGGATATGAGGTCCGTATATGAGGACGGGATATGAGGACGGGATATGAGGTCCGGATATGAGGATGGGATAGGAGGACTGGATATGAGGATGGATAGGAGGACAAGATAGGAGGATGGGATATGAGGTCGAGATATGTCGAGATATGAGGACGGGATATGGGGACATTATATGGGGTCGAGCTATGAGGACAGGAAATGAGGACGGGATATAAGGTCGGGATATGAGGATGGCATATGAGGACGGGATATGAGGTTGAGATAGGAGGACGGGATAAGAGGTCAGCATAGGAGGATGGGATATGAGGACGGGATATGAGGACGGGATATAAGGTCGGGATATGAGGACGGGATATGAGGTTGAGATAGGAGGACGGGTTAAGAGGTCAGCATGGGAGGATGGGATATGAGGATGGGATAGGAGGTCGAGATAGGAGGTCGGGATAGGATGACAGGATATAAGGTTGGGATATGAGGTTGAGATATGAGGACAGGATATGGGGTTGGGATATGACAACAATATATAGGAGGATGGGATATGAAGTCAAAAGCTTCCTCCTTTGCTGATTTTCCTCCCCAACAAGGATGAGGAAGGAAAAACCGGGCAACGCTGGGTACTCAGCTAGTATATATATATACTACTCAAACACTACTGACCTCATCGTCTTTATACCAGGAGAGGCTTTCAGCAGTGAGAATGAACCAGTAGTCCTTGGCGCCCCCCTTCATCAGACTGATGTTGCTTATAGTCAGCCATCCTTTCCGGATCACCTGCAAAGAGTCAGGAAAACCGAATTTCAGTTTTTTTGTAATTGTTAAATTGTAACAACACAAATTTAGTACAATATGATGGAGAGTTAGTAGATGTTCACAGCTGACACATATGTATTCAGTGCCCTGTTAGCCTTTAAAGGGGTACTCCGGTGGAAAACATCCTTTTAATCAACTGGTGCCAGAAAGTTAAACAGATGTGTAAATGACTTCTATTTAAAAATATTAATCTTTCCAGTACTTATCAGCTGCTGAATACTACAGTGGAAGTTGTGTACTTCTTTCCAGTCTGACCACAGTGCTCTCTGCTGACACCTCTGTCCGTGTCAGGAACTGTCCAGAGCAGAAGCAAAACCCCATAGCAAACCTTTCCTGCTCTGGACAGTTCCTGACACAGACAGAGGTGTCAGCAGAGAGCACTGTGGTCAGATTGGAAAGAACTAAACAACTTCCTGTGGAGCATACAGCAGCTGGTAAGTACTGGAAATATTACGATTTTTAAAAAGAAGTCATTCACAAATCTGTTTTACTTTCTGGCACAAGTTTATTTAAAAAAAGAAAAAAATTTTCCACCGGAGAACCCCTTTAAAGGGGTACTCCCGTGGAAAACTTTTTTTTATTAAATCAACTGATGCCAGAAAGTTAAACAGATTTGTAAACTACTTCAATTAAAAAAATCTTAATCCTTCCAGTACTTTTTAGGGGCTGTATACTACAGAGGAAATGCTTTACTTTTTAGATTTCTCTGATGTCATGACCACAGTGCTCTCTGCTGACCTCTGCTGTCCATTTTAGGAACTGTCCAGAGCAGCATATGTTTGCTATGGGGATTTTCTCCTGCTCTGGACAGTTCCTTAAATGGACAGCAGAGGTCAGCAGAGAGCACTGCGGTCAGGACATCAGAGAAATCTAAAAAGTAAAGCATTTCCTCTGTAGTATACAGCCCCTAAAAAGTACTGGAAGGATTAAGATTTTTTAATAGAAGTAATTTACAAATCTGTTTAACTTTCTGGCACCAGTTGATTATTATAATTTTTTTTAAGCTTTCCACGGGAGTACCCCTTTAAGGCCTCGTTCACATATGCTCCGGTTGGGTGTTTGGGGCCAGAAAATAGAACCCAATGGATCCAATAAGGTTTATTAGGGTCTGTTTGGTTTTGTACTGTTGTCCATTTATTTAGCAGAATTTGCCATCGCAAAAATATTACTTCTTGCAGCGTTTATTTTGTCCACTAAGGTCCCGCTAGTTAAAAAAGATTGTGCTCCATCCCAAATGTGAACATAACCTCCCTATCTCATAGCAGTAGTCTTCAAACTATGGACCTCCAGCTGTTGCAAAACTACAACTCCCAGCATGCCCGGACAGCCGTTGGCTGTCCGGGCATGCTGGGAGTTGTAGTTTTGCAACATCTGTGCATAAACTTTTGTCCATAAAAAAATTGTACAGTAGCATATATCATTTCTCATCTATGCTGCAAAAATCTTATTTGTTTTGTGGATCTTAGTCCTGTTCTTACTGGTTGACCAGTTGCACAGTACTACAATTCCCAGAATGCATTGCTTTCTCTTAGCTCTTCATCACAGTCTTCCCACCCTGTCTACTCCCCTTCCCTCAGTACTCCTGCCAGTTACCCACTCAGAGCGGCTGTAGACCATCTCATTTCACAGCAGACTATGGCACAATCAGTAAGGTTGCAGCACCTATTATGCATTCCCTGTCTGCACCTCTGCCTGTGGCATTGCTCAGCACAAGGCATCATGCTGTAGCCACACCTTATTTTTCCCTAAATGTCTCAATAAAGTTATAAATGTATATGATAGGGAGATGGTGATGTAGGCTGTAGGGGCTGGACAGAGGTGGTGACATCATTTAAAAGGCGGGGCTTGAGCTCAGAGACAAGATACAGTAAAGCTTCCAAGACAGCAAAGGATGATATGTTGTCTCAGAAGAAAGGGAAGAGCCGGGAAGCTGGGGCAAACACCACACTGCCGATGAGAGGACTACACAACTTTCTGCCAGGAGACAGGCAGGAGCCTGGAGAAACACCACACGGACAATGAGAGGACTACACAACTTCCTGTCAGGAGAGAGGGAGGAGCTGGAGAGCTGTTGAGACAACACTACACTAACATTCAAGGGACTAGACAACTTCCTGCCAAGGGAGGGGGAGGAGCCGGGGAACTGCTGAGACAACACCACACTGAAAATGATAAGACTACACAACTTCCTGTCAGGGGCTAATCACGGAAAAGCATGCTGAAGCCAGTACAATTTGTGATAACACTACCTTAGTAAGTTATATATCTTGGGGTGAGTGTCTTTTTTTGAATAAAATTGATTACCCCTTTAATGGAGAATTACACTGTATCCTAACGCTATATAAGTATGATATATATTCGGTTACTTTAAGCTATTTCTATTCTATGACTGGCTATATCTGGTCACACACATTTTATTATTAAAGGGGTACTCCGCCCCTAGACATCTTATCCCCTATCCAAAGAATAGGGGATAAGATGTTTGATTGCGGGGGTCCCGCTGCTGGGGATCCCTGCAATCTCAGCTGTGGCACCCCAGACATCTGGTACACGGGGCGAACTTTGCTCCGTGCTGGATGACTGGCGATGCGGGGCGGAGGCTCGTGACGCCACAAACACGCCGCACTCGTGACGTCATGGTCACGCCCCCTCAATGCAAGTCTATGGGAGGGGGCGTGACAGCCACCAAGCCCTTTCCCTTACACTTGCATTGATGGGGGTGGCCGTGACGTCACGAGCCTCTGTCGCGGCCCCCGAAGCTCTATAAGTATGCCGGGTGCAGCAGGGAGATTGCGGGGGTCTCCGGCGGCAAGGATAAGATGTCTAGGGGCGGAGTACCCCTTTAAAGCTGTATAGTAATATATACACTGTGATGATTTAAAAAAAAAAAAAAATGCTGCAACAAATGTATATAACACTATACGGCTATATAAATGTATATAACTCTATATAACTGTGCCTTCAGGACTCGGTTGGGGACCACTATTAGAGATGAGCGAACTTACAGTAAATTCGATTCGTCACGAACTTCTCGGCTCTGCAGTTGATGACTTTTCCTGCGTGAATTAGTTCAGCCTTCAGGTGTTCCGGTGGGCTGGAAAAGGTGGATACATTCCTAGGAAAGAGTCTCCTAGGACTGTATCCACCTTTTCCAGCCCACCGGAGCACCGGAAAGCTGAACTAATTTATGCAGGAAAAGCCATCAACTGCCGAGCCGAGAAGTTCGTGACGAATCGAATTTACTGTAAGTTCGCTCATCTCTAACCACTATGTAACTAGACCCTAGGTCTTCAAACTGTGGACCTCAAACTGTTGCAAAACTACAACTCTTAGCATGCCCGGACAGCCGTTGGCTGTCCGGGCATGCTGGGAGTTGTAGTTTTGCAAATGTTAAAACGATGGCAGAAGATTTGTTTGGTCTCCTTCGGCTTCAGCGCTACGGAGATCATGTGCTGCTGGAAAAGTGCGAACGTCGCTGGCACGAAACGGAGCAAATCAGGAAGAAGGGAAACACATGCATCAGTAGCAGGGACAGGAGATAATGCTGCAGCTGTCAGCGGGGTGCACCGGACAGGATGATCCGAAGGATGACACCGGTTCCTTCCCTTCTGGGGTCTGGTGAGCGCGGATGAGTTACATACCGTCCTACCCAGGATTCCTGCCGGCTCTACACGAATACAGTCACAGGAGGAAGTCAATGTGAAAAACTTGTAAAAACACCCATCTCCCTCCCTTCCCCTGAAGATCAGGTCAACAGGAAAATATCACTTTCTAAAAATGTCCTGCTATTGTTAAAGCGGCGCTGCAGGGGCGCGTGTATCATCCAGCATCTCTGGTCCTACTGTCAGGACCAGAGAACAATCTCCCGTCTGTAAATCCTCCCTATGATCCAATGGGAAATCCAACGCAACCTGTTTATATCGAGTCAACCTGGACAGTCTATCTCCAACTCCAGTGTCTGCCTGTTCGCTATGAATAGGAGGTTTTTATTATCATTAAGGCGTTCTTGTCGTTTCAGGTGACTTTTCAGGATAAGCTGCCCTGTGTCTATGCATGAGGAGCAGCACTATTTCTGGGCATTATATGTAACTTGTGTAAGGTATTTATCGGCAGATTTCTGCCCTGCAGGCTTCATCTATAATTTGCAGTTCTCCAAGAGATGGCAGATGAAGCTCTCTCCTCCCCTATTTATACATTTGTATTGCTTGTCTTAAGCTCCCTCCTACCCCCTCCTTAGATTTGTTTTGCGCTCCCTCCTCCCCCCTCCATAGACTTGTATTGCTTGTCTTGAGCTCCCCCCATAGACTTGAATTGCTTGTCTTGAGCTCCCTCCTACCCCCTTCAGATTTCTGCTTTGTAGGCTTCATCCATAATTTGCAGTTCTCCAAGACCAGGCGGATGAAGCTCTCCCCTCCCTCCATAATACACTTGTATTGCTTGTCTGGAGCTCCCTCCTACCCCTCCATAGATTTGAATTGCTTATTTTGAGCTCCCTCCTCCCCCTCCATAGACTTGTATTGCTTGTCTGGAGCTCACTCCTCCCTCTTCATAGATTTGTATTGCTTGTCTTGAGCTCCCTCCTACCCCTCAATAGATTTGAATTACTTATTTTGAGCTCCCTCCTCCCCTTCCATAGACTTGAATTGCTTGTCTTGAGCTCCCTCCTCCCCCTTCATAGATTTGTATTGCTTGTCTTGAGCTCCCTCCTACCCCTCCATAGATTTGAATTGCTTATTTTGAGCTCCCTCCTACCCCTCCATAGACTTGTATTGCTTGTCTGGAGCTCACTCCTCCCTCTTCATAGATTTGTATTACTTGTCTTGAGCTCCCTCCTACCCCCTCCATAGATTTGAATTGCTTATTTTGAGCTCCCTCCTCCCCCTCCATAGACTTAAATTGCTTGTCTTGAGCTCACTCCTCCCTCTTCATAGATTTGTATTGCTTGTCTTGAGCTCCCTCTTACCCCTTCCATAGATTTGAATTGCTTATTTTGAGCTCCCTCCTCCCCCTCCATAGATTTCTATTGCTTGTCTTGAGCTCCCTCCTACCCCCTCCATAGATTTGAATTGCTTATTTTGAGCTCCCTCCTTCCCCTCCATAGACTTGTATTGCTTGTCTTGAGCTCCCTCCTACCCCCTCCATAGATTTGAATGGCTTATTTTGAGCTCCCTCCTTCCCCTCCATAGACTTGTATTGCTTGTCTTGAGCTCCCTCCTACCCCCTCCATAGATTTGAATGGCTTATTTTGAGCTCCCTCCTCCCCCTCCATAGACTTGTATTGCTTGTCTTGAGCTCACTCCTCCCTCTTCCATAGATTTGTATTGCTTGTCCTGAGTTCCCTCCTTTCCCCTCCATAGACTTGTATTGCTTGGCTTGAGCTCACTCCTCCCTCTTCCATAGATTTGTATTGCATGTCTTGAGCTCCCTCCTTCCCCTCCATAGACTTGTATTGCTTGTCTTGAGCTCACTCCTCGCTCTTCCATAGATTTGTATTGCATGTCTTGAGTTCCCTCCTTTCCCCTCCATAGGCTTGTATTTCTTGGCTTGCAAACACCGGACAAAGCTGAGCTGATTTTTAGAGAAAAATATTTGAGCAGCAGGAAGGAGGGAAAGAGTATGATGACAGGAGAAGACAGGCCTATTAAGGCTACGTTCACATAAAGGAATTTCCGTGCAGAATCTGGTGGAATAATTCAACTCAGCAGTTCTGTTGCAGCAGAGTACAATTTTTTAAATGGGATTCTGCTGCACTGTGCACGGGTTAGCAGTGGAAATTACGATTTTGGCATCGGGAATGCATGGTCTACTGGCGCCTACTGTCTGAGAAACGTCCGCACTGAAATTTTCTGGGCAGACAATCTGCAATGTGAGCATAGACTTAAATGGAATCCAAACTGCTGACATTGTTAGATTTTGTTAGGACGAGAAGACACATGACACCTTCCATACATCTGTCTGAGCTTCGATAACATAGAGAAATTATTTTATTCTCTGGTGCCAAGCTCCCTCCTACCCCCTCCATAGATTTGTATTGCTTGTTTGAGCTCCCCCCCCCCCCCCACACACACACCCTCCATAGACTTGTATTGCTTGTCTTGAGCTCCCTTTCCCCCCCCCCTCCATAGACTTGTATTGCTTGTCTTGAGATCCCCCATCCCCTCCATAGACTTGTATTGCTTGTCTTGAGATCCCCCATCCCCTCCATAGACTTGTATTGCTTGTCCGAAGCTTCCAAAATGCTGTCCGGGCATCCTGGGAGTTGTCATTTTGCAACATCTGGAGACTGTCTTAAATACACTGCTTTAATGAAGTCTATGAGGGGCCCTAAAATTGATAATGTTACAGTGAGCAGAAATGACAACAATAAAGAAAATGAGTGGAAAAGGACATGGACATCAAGATGGAAGACACCAATGACCAATCCCAACAACAAAGAGTGACCATCGATCTCACCACACAAAACACACGGTTAAGCAGAGCGCGAGGAAAGTCTTCAGGATCCGGCGTCTTGTTACACGTGCTGGTGAGAGAAGAAAGAATTCTGGAATTAATATACAAATAATCTAGAATGTGACTACACGATGCAGGTGAGCAGTCAGTCTACTGATACTAATACCGACATTCGCTATGAATTGTGTCATCTTGACAGCCGCATTCTTTACAGAAGACCCAATGGTCAGCTTCAGGAGTGCAGCTTCAGAAACCCACCGGTAGGACAATTGTTCATAATGTTTTTCTTTTTTTTTGCATTCACTTCCATGCAGTGGAAGATAGAGGTGGTGTCTGGTAACTATAAAAGAAAGTACACTAAGCGATTGTCTGAGCTTGTGATTGTGTGTCTGTATACAAGAGTGTGAAGTATACAAGTGAGTGTAAGTATAAAAGTGAGAGGGATTTAAAGGGGTACTCCGGTGGAAAACTTTTTTTTTTTTTTTTTAAATCAACTGGTGCCAGAAAGTTAAACATATTTGTAAATTACTTCTATTAAAAAAAATATTAATCCTTCCAGTACTTATTAGCTGCTGAATACTACAGAGGAAATTCTTTTCTTTTTGGAACACAGTGCTCTCTGCTGACATCTCTGTCCATTGTAGGAACTGTCCAGAGCAGCATATGTTTTCTATGGGAATTTCCTCCTACTCTAGACAGTTCTTAAAATGGACAGAGGTATCAGCAGAGAGCACTGTGCTCCTGATGTCAGCAGAGAGCTCTGTGTTCCAAAAAGAAAATAATTTCTTCTGTAGTATTCAGCAGCTAATAAGTACTGGAAAGATTAAGATTTTTTAATAGAAGTCATTCACTAATCTGTTTAACTTTCCGGCACCAGTTGATTAAAAAAAAAAAAAAAAGTTTTCCACGGGCGGTGATCTGAAGTTTTTATCGGTACCATTTTTGTTTTGATCTGACTTTTTGATCGCTTTTTATTCATTTTTTTATGGTATAAAAAGTGACCAAAAATACGATATTTTGGACTTTTGATTTTTTTTGCACGTACGCCATTGACCGTGCGGTTTAATGAACGATATATTTTTATAGTTTGGACATTTATGCACGCGGTGATACCACATATGTTTATTTTTATTTACACTGTTTTTTTTTTATATGGAAAAGGGGGGTGATTCAAACTTTTATTAGGGAAGGGGTTAAATGATCTTTATTAACTTTTTTTTGCAATGTTGTAGGTCCCATAGAGGACTATAACATGCAGTACATTGATTCAAGACACTGATCACTGCTATTGCATTGCAATGGCAGGGATCAGTGTTATCGGCTGTTGATTGCTCAAGCCTGGATTTCAGGCTTGGAGCAATTTATCACCGATCAGACGTGCAGGAGGCAGGTAAGTCCCCCTCCTGTTGCGTTGTAGCTGATCGGGACATTTTACCGCGATGGTCCCGATCAGCCTGACTGAGCTGCCGGGAAGCTTTTACTTTGACTTTAGACGCAACAATCAACTTTGATCGCCATGTCTAAAGAGTTAATGCCGGACATCAGCCCGATCGGCTATGTCCGGCATTAGCCACAGGTCCTGGTTGCTTATAGTAACCGGGACCCACCAGGTATGATGCGTGCTCACCTGCGGAATCATCCCTCAGGAGAAGCTTTTGGACGATTATAAACGTCCATATGCGTTAAGGGGTTACTGTACCTGGGGGTGGAGTGGAGGGAGGGGTTAGAATAGTTAATAGGGATAGGAGCGGGGAAGGGGTTAGAATAGTTAATACAGATAGGCTTCATAAGAAGAAAATACATACACCATTGAATTGGATGTTGACTAAAGCCAGAAGTCTGACCAATAAAACTGACGAACTGGAGAGGTTGATGTCTGAGGAGAATTATGACATAGTGGGTATAACAGAGACTTGGTTGGACGATAGCTGTGACTGGGCGGTAACATACAGGGTTATAGTCTATTCAGGAAGGATCAGAAAAAACGGAAGGGGGAGGAGTTTGTCATTATGTAAAGTCCAGTCTGAAGGCCGCACTGCTGGAGGATATTCGGGAGGGAAACGATAATGTGGAGTCACTATGGGTAGAAATATATGGAGATTAAAAAAAATTCTGATAGGAGTTTGCTATAAGCCACCAAACATAATGGAAGAGGCAGAAGATCAATTACTGAGGCAAATAAACAAGGCAGCAAATCAGAATGAGGTGATAATAATGGGCGACTTTACCTATCCTGATATAAACTGGGAGACTGAGACCTGTGAATCTCATAACGGAAACAGATTTCTGACTATAACTAAAGACAATTATCTGTCCCAAATGGTGCAGAGCCCGACCAGAGGGGGCGCCCTACTAGACTTAATATTAACCAACAGACCTGACAGAGTAATTAATGTGCAAGTAAATGGACACCGAGGAAATAGTGACCATAATATAATACATTATAACTTCAATAAGGGAATCTCTCGAGAGGCCACAAAAACAATGAACTTTAGGAAGGCAAAGTTTGATCAGCTCAGATAAGCCCTTAACAATATAAAATAGGATAATGTCCTCAAAAACAAGAATACTGACACTAAATGGGAGACTTAAAAATATCTTAAATTCTCACTGTAAGATGTATATACCTTATGGGAATAAAAGGGTCAGAAATAAAAGAAATCCAATATGGATGAATAAAAATGTTAAGGGGGCAATAAATGACAAAAAAAAAAAAGCATTTAAACTACTAAAACAGGACAGCAGTGAAGAAGCATTAAAAAAGCTATAGAGAAAAATGTAAAATATGTAAAAAAAAAAAAACAGATAAAAGCTGCAAAAATAGAGGCAGAAAGACTCATTGCCAAAGAGAGTAAAACTAACCCCAAAATGATTTTTAACTATATAAATAGCAAAAAGGTTAAAAATGAAAGTGTTGGCCCTTTAAAAAATTACGAGGAAGAAATTATAAACGGGGATCAGGAAAAAGCAAATATATTAAACAAATTCTTCTTCACAGTATTCACTGAGGAAAATGAAATGCCAGGTGAAATCCAGCGAGATAAGGTAAACTCTCCAGTACAGGTCACCTGTTTAACCCAGGAAGAAGTACAGGTCATCTGTCTAACCCAGGAAGAAGTACAGTGTCGCCTACAAAAAACCAAAATAGACAAATCACCAGGTATAGATGGCATTCACCCACGTGTTCTAAAGGAATTAAGTAATGTAACAGACAGACCCCTATTATTAACAATCAGGGACTCTATAATAACAGGGGCTGTTCCCCAGGACTGGCACACGGCAAATTTGGTGCCAATATTTAAAAAGGGGTCAAAAGGTGACCCCAGGAATTATAGGCCTGTTAGTTCAACCTCCGTTGTATGTAAATTGAGGGTTTTCTAAGAGATGCTATTTTGGAGTATTTTGATAAAAATAAATGTATGACCCCATATCAGCATGGCTTTATGAGGAATCAGTCCTGTCAAACTAACCTGATCAGCTTTTATGAGGAGGTGAATCTGTGGATGTCATATATCTGGATTTTTCCAAAGCATTTGATACGGTGCCATATTGGCCATATTTTATTGGCGCATAAAATGAGAACTGGCTAAGTGGCTTAATAAATTCATTAACCTCTTAAGGACCCAGGGCGTATGGATACGCCCTCACACCCTGGGCCTTAAGGACCCAGGGCGTATCCATACGCCCTGGCGTTTTCCGTTCTCTGCCGCGCATCGGGCAGAGATCGGAACTGGATGCCTGCTGAAATCCTTCATCAGGCATCCAAGGCAAACGCCAAGGGGGGCCATGTAGGTCGCAAATCGCAAATCGCAAGAGACCGGGCTGATCGGGTCTCTGGGACCCGACCGCCCTGTAATTTCGCATGATCCCGGCTGTCACAGACATCCAGGACCATGCTGACGTATAGGAGCGAGGTGGCAAGCCGGCCACCTCCTCCGATCCCCTGCGATTCTTCGGTTAGTTAACCGACCAATCGCAGGAGGGGGGGGCGGTTACTTCCTCCCGTCCTGCCCGGCCCCTGAAAGTCCGGAGAGGACGGGTGGAAGATCGGAGGACGCGGCGGGGTGACGGAGGAGTGCTGGGGACCGGCCCCGGTACTTACCTCATCCCTGAAGACCCGGATCCCGGCGTGAAGATGGCGGCGGCGGCGACAGGTGAGTAGATCTTCAGCCGCGGTCGGGCCCTTTACATCAAGGCACGTCGCCGTAAAGCAACATGCATTGCTGTAATGGGACCCTGTAAACTACAACTCCCAGCATGCCCAGACAGCCCTTGGCGTCTGGGCATGCTGGGAGTTGCAGTTTTGCAACATCTGGAGGTCCACAGTTTGGAGACCACTGTGCCCTTCCAGATGTTGCAAAACTACACATCCTCAGCATGCCCTTACTGTCCAGGCATGCTGGGAGTTGTAGTTCTGTAACATCTGGCCCTTCAGATGTTGCAGAACTACAACTCCCACCATGCCTGGACAGTTTTGGCATACTGGGAGTTGTAGTTTTGCAACATCTGGAAGGGCACAGATTGGGAACCACTGTATTAGTGGTCTGCACACTGTAGTCCTCCAGATGTTGCAAAACTACAACTCCAAGCATGCTGGGAGTTGTAGTTCAGCAACATCTGGCTCTAGAGATGTTGCCGAACTACTACTTCCAGCATGCCTGAGAATGTTTGGGAGTTGTGGTTTTGCAACAACTGGAGGCACACTGGTTGGGAAACATTGTCTATTTCCTAACTCAGTGTTTCCCAACCCGTGTGCCTCCAGCTGTTGCAAAACTATAACTACCAGCATGCACTGATAGACCGTGCATGCTGGCAGTTGTAGTTTTGCAACAGCTGGAGGTTCCCCCCCTGTGAATGTGCAGGGTACATTCACATGGGCAGGGGGCTTACAGTGAGTATCAGGCTTCAAGTTTGCGATGCAGCTAATTTTGCGCGGCAGCTCAAACTCGCAGCGGGAAACTCGCTGTAACCCCCCGCCCATGTGACTGTGCGCTAAAAACACTACACTACACTACACTAACACAAAATAAAATGTAAAAAAAACACTACATATACACATACCCCTACACAGCCCCCCTCCCCTCCCCAATAAAAATGAAAAACGTCTGGTACGCCACTGTTTCCAAAATGGAGCCTCCAGCTGTTGCAAAACAACAACTCCCAGTATTGCTGGACAGCCGTTGACTGTCCAAGCATGCTGGGAGTTTTGCAACAGCTGGAGGCACCCTGTTTGGGAATCGCTGGCGTAGAATACCCCTATGTCCACCCCTATGCAAATCCCTAATTTAGGCCTCAAATGCGCATGGCGCTCTCACTTTGGAGCCCTGTCATATTTCAAGGCAACAGTTTAGGGTCACATATGGGGTATCGCCGTATTCAGGAGAAATTGCCTAACAAATTTTGGGGGGCTTTTTCTCCTTTCACCCATTATGAAAATGTGAAGTTGGGGTCTACACCAGCATGTTAGTGTAAAAAAATAATTTTTTTACACTAACATGCTGGTGTTGCCCTATACTTTTCATTTTGACAAGAGGTAAAAGGGAAAAAAGCCCCCCAAAATTTGTAATGCAATTTCTCCCGAGTACGGAGATACCCCATATGTGGGCGTAAAGTCCTCTGGGGGCGCACAACAAGGCCCAGAAGGGAGAGTGTGCCATGTACATTTGAGGTGATTTGCACAGGGGTGGCTAATTGCTACAGCGGTTTTGACAAACGCAAAAAAAACAAAACCCCACATGTGACCCCATTTCAGAACCTACACCCCTCACGGAATGTAATGAGGGGTGCAGTGAGAATTTACACCCCACTGGTGTCTGACAGATCTTTGGAACAGTGGGCTGTGCAAATTAAAAATGTTGTACAGACCACTGTTCCAAAGATCTGACAGACACCAGTGGGGGTAAATGCTCACTGTACCCCTTATTACGTTCCTCAAGGGGTCTAGTTTCCAAAATGGTATGCCATGTGGGGGTTATTTTGCTGTCCTGGCACCATAGGGGCTTCCTAAATGCGACATGCCTCCCGAGCAAAATTTGCTCTCAAAAAGCCAAATATGATTCCTTCTCTTCTGAGCATTGTAGTTCGCCCGTAGTGCACTTCAGATCAACTTATGGGGTACCTCCATACTCAGAAGAGATGGGGTTTCAAATTTTGGGGGGTATTTTTTGCTATTAACCCTTGCAAAAATGTGAAATTTTGGGGGAAATTTTTGTGATTTTTTTTTTTTTTTTACGTATGCAAAAGTCGTGAAACCCCTGTGGGGTATTAAGGCTCACTTAATTCCTTGTTACGTTCCTCAAGGGGTCTTGTTTCCAAAATGGTATGGCATGTGTTTTTTTTTTTTTTGCTGTTCTGGCACCATAGGGGTGTCACGATTCGGCTTACAGGTTGTGGATCCACTGTGTCAGCGAGGGATTGGCGTGGACCGTGCTGGTGGACCGGTTCTAAGAGGCTACTGGTGTTCACCAGAGCCCGCTGCAAAGCGGGATGGTCTTGCTGCGGCAGTAGCAACCAGGTCGTATCCACTAGCAACGGCTCAACCTCGCTGACTGCTGAGAAGGCGTGGGACAGAAGGACTAGGCAGAGGCAAGGTCAGACGTAGCAGAAGGTCGGGGCAGGCGGCAAGGTTCGTAGTCAAGATGGATAGCAAGAGTTCAGGTAACACAGGCTTGGACAACACTAAACGCTTTCACTGGCACAAGGCAACAAGATCCGGCAAGGGAGTACAGGGGCAGTGAGCAGATATAGCCAGGGAGCAGGTGGAAGCCAATTAAGCTAATTGGGCCAGGCACCAATCATTGGTGCACTGGCCCTTTAAGTCTCAGAGAGCTGGCGCGCGCGCGCCCTAGAGAGCGGAGCCGCGCGCGCCAGCACATGACAGCAGGGGACCGGGACGGGTAAGTGACTTGGGATGCGATTCGCGAGCGGGCGCGTCCCGCTGTGCGAATCGCATCTCCGACGGCCATGTCAGTGCAGCGCTCCCGGTCAGCGGGACCGACCGGGGCGCTGCAGGGAGAGAGACGCCGTGAGAGCTCCGGGGAGGAGCAGGGACCCGGAGCGCTCGGCGTAACAGTACCCCCCCCTTAGGTCTCCCCCTTTTTTTGTCCGACAACTGCTTTACCTGGGACGAGGACACCGGGAAAGAATGGAGGGTTTCCTCAACGGCAGGCAGTACAGCAGGAGTGGGAATGGGGAGGGAGGGCAGAGGGCGAAGCCTGGCACGGGGCAGTGTGTCACCAGGACGGGGGCCATGAGGAGGCACTGAGGCTTGCCTGACGGGACTGGGAGGGGGGGAGAGGCACTTCCTATGGCAAGCAGAGTCCCAGTTCTTGATCTCCCCGGTGGTCCAGTCAAGGGTGGGAGAATGAAGCCGGAGCCATGGCAGACCGAGGAGGACCTCAGAGGTACAGTTGGGAAGGACAAAGAACTCAATCACTTTGTGATGGGGTCCAATACACATCAAGAGGGGTTCTGTGCGGTAACGCACGGTGCAATCCAATCTGACTCCGTTGACCGCGGAAATGTAGAGCGGCTTGACGAGACGGGTCACCGGGATGCAGAATTTATTCACAAAATAATCCAGAATAAAATTCCCAGAGGCACCAGAGTCCAAGCAGGCCACGGCTGAGAGGGAGGAGTTGGCTGAAGGAGAAATCCGCACGGGCACCGTGAGACGTGGAGAAGAAGACTTTGAACCAAGAGACGCCACACCTACGTGAGCTGGGTGCGTGCGTGCGTTTCCCAGACGTGAAGGACGAATAGGGCAATCCACCAAGAAATGCTCGGTACTGGCACAGTACAGACAAAGATTTTCTTCCCTACGGCGATTCCTCTCTTCCTGGGTCAGGCGAGACCGATCCACTTGCATGGCCTCCTCGGCGGGAGGCCCAGGCGTAGATTGCAACGGATACTGTGGGAGAGGTGCCCAGAGATCTAAGTCTTTTTCCTGGCGGAGCTCTTGATGTCTCTCAGAAAAACGCATGTCAATGCGGGTGGCCAAATGGATAAGTTCTTGCAGGTTGGCAGGAATCTCTCGTGCGGCCAGCACATCCTTGATGCTACTGGATAGGCCTTTTTTAAAGGTCGCGCAGAGAGCCTCGTTATTCCATGATAATTCGGAGGCAAGAGTACGAAATTGGATGGCGTACTCGCCCACTGAAGAATTACCCTGGACCAGGTTCAGCAGGGCAGTCTCGGCAGAAGAAGCTCGGGCTGGCTCCTCGAAGACACTACGGACCTCAGCGAAGAAGGACTGGACTGTGGCTGTGGCAGGATCATTGCGGTCCCAGAGCGGTGTGGCCCAAGACAAGGCCTTTCCTGAAAGAAGGCTCACTACGAACGCCACCTTAGACCGTTCTGTAGGAAACAAGTCCGACAACATCTCCATATGCAGGGAACACTGAGACAGAAATCCACGGCAGAGTCTAGAGTCCCCATCAAATTTGTCCGGCAGGGACAAGCGGAGGCTAGGGGCGGCCACTCGCTGCGGAGGAGGTGCAGGAGCTGGCGGAGGAGATGGTTGCTGCTGTAGCAGAGGCAGAAGTAGCTGTAACATGGCGGTCAACTGCGACAGCTGCTGTCCTTGTTGGGCAATCTGCTGCGATTGCTGAGCGACCACCGTGGGAAGGTCGGCGAGACTTGGCAGCGGCACCTCAGCGGGATCCATGGCCGGATCTACTGTCACGTTTCGGCTTACAGGTTGTGGATCCACTGTGTCAGCGAGGGATTGGCGTGGACCGTGCTGGTGGACCGGTTCTAAGAGGCTACTGGTGTTCACCAGAGCCCGCCGCAAAGCGGGATGGTCTTGCTGCGGCAGTAGCAGCCAGGTCGTATCCACTAGCAACGGCTCAACCTCGCTGACTGCTGAGAAGACGTGGGACAGAAGGACTAGGCAGAGGCAAGGTCAGACGTAGCAGAAGGTCGGGGCAGGCGGCAAGGTTCGTAGTCAAGATGGATAGCAAGAGTTCAGGTAACACAGGCTTGGACAACACTAAACGCTTTCACTGGCACAAGGCAACAAGATCCGGCAAGGGAGTACAGGCGCAGTGAGCAGATATAGCAAGGGAGCAGGTGGAAGCCAATTAAGCTAATTGGGCCAGGCACCAATCATTGGTGCACTGGCCCTTTAAGTCTCAGAGAGCTAGCGCGCGCGCCCTAGAGAGCGGAGCCGCGCGCGCCAGCACATGACAGCAGGGGACCGGGACGGGTAAGGGACTTGGGATGCGATTCGCAAGCGGGCGCGTCCCGCTGTGCGAATCGCATCCCCGACGGCCATGTCAGTGCAGCGCTCCCCGTCAGCGGGACCGACCGGGGCGCTGCAGGGAGAGAGACGCCGTGAGCGCTCCGGGGAGGAGCAGGGACCCGGAGCGCTCGGCGTAACAAGGGGCTTCCTAAATGCAACATGCCCCCCAAAAACCATTTCAGAAAAACGTACTAGACATATGAGGTATGTGCTTACTCGAGAGAAATTGGGCTACAAATATAGGTATACATTTTCTCCTTTTACCCCTCGTAAAAATTCAAAAATTGGGTCTACAAGAACATGCGAGTGTAAAAAATGAAGATTGTGAATTTTCTCCTTCACTTTCCTGCTATTCCTGTGAAACACCTAAAGGTTTAAAAGGCTGACCGAATATCATTTTGTACACTTTGGGGGATGCAGTTTTTATAATGGGGTCATTTGTGGGGTATTTCTAAGATGAAGACCCTTCAAATCCACTTCAAACCTGAACTGGTCCCTGAAAAATAGTGAGTTTGGAAATTTTGTGAAAAATTGCTGCTGAACTTTGAAGCCCTCTGGTGTCTTCCAAAAGTAAAAACATGTCAATTTCATGATGCAAACATAAAGTAGACATATTGTATATGTGAAAAAAAAATTAAAATATTTTGAATATCCATTTTCCTTACAAGCAGAGAGCTTCAAAGTTAGAAAAATGCAAAATTTTCAAATTTTTCATAAAATTTTCTAATTTTTCACCAAGAAAGGATGCAAGTTACAATTTTTTTTTACCACTATGTTAAAGTAGAATATGTCCCGAAAAAACTATTTTGGAATCAGAATGATAACTAAAAGCATTCCAGAGTTATTAATGTTTAAAGTGCCAGTGGTCAGATGTTCAAAAAATGGCCGGGTCCTAAGGTGTAAAATGGCTGGGTCCTTAAGAGGTTAATGACCTTGTAGATGATACTAAACCCTGTAAAGCAGAAAACACTATAGAACAGTGCACTATGTATAGTAGATAACACAATAGAGGACAGTGCACTGTTATAAATGGATCTGGATAGGTTGGGGGTTTGGGCTGAGAAGTGGCAGACAAGGTTCAACACTGATAAATGTAAGGTTATGCACATGGGGAGGAGAAATCTGGGCTGGGATTATGTATTAAATGGGAGAACACTTGGGACGACTGATGTGGAAAAGGACTTAGGAGTCTTAGTTAACAGTAAATTTAGCAGTAGTGACCAGTGTCGGGCAGCTGCTGCCAAGGCAAATAAAATCATTGGGTGAATCATAGATGCCTACGACAAGGAAATAATTCTACCACTGTACAAATCACTAGTCAGACCACACATAGAATACTGTGTACAGTACTGGTCAGACCACACATAGAATACTGTGCACAGTACTGGTCAGACCACACATAGAATACTGTGTACAGTACTGGTCAGACCACACATAGAATACTGTGTACAGTACTAGTCAGACCACACATAGAATACTGTGTACAGTACTGGTCAGACCACACATAGAATACTGTGTACAGTACTAGACAGACCACACATAGAATACTGTGTACAGAACTAGTCAGACCACACATAGAATACTGTGTACAGTACTGGTCAGACCACACATAGAATACTGTGTACAGTACTGGTCAGACCACACATGGAATACTGTGTACAGTACTGGTCAGACCACACATGGAATACTGTGTACAGTACTGGTCAGACCACACATAGAATACTGTGTACAGTACTGGTCAGACCACACATAGAATACTGTGTACAGTACTGGTCAGACCACACATAGAATACGGTGTACAGTACTGGTCAGACCACACATAGAATACGGTGTACAGTACTGGTCAGACCACATATAGAATACTGTGTACAGTACTGGTCAGACCACACATAGAATACTGTGTACAGTACTGGTCAGACCACACATAGAATACTGTGTACAGTACTGGTCAGACCACACATAGAATACTGTGTACAGTACTGGGCACCAGTGTACAAGAAAGATATAGTGGAGCTGGAGAGGGTTCAAAGACGGGCAACCAGGGTAATACGGGGAATGGGAGGACTATAGTACCCAGAAAGATTATCAGAATTAGGGTTATTTAGTATAGAAAAAAGAATGCTTAGGGGAGACCTAATAACTATGTATAAATATATCAGGGGACAGTACAGAGATATCCCCATGATCTATTTATACCCAGGACTGTATCTATAACAAGGGGGCATCCTCTACGTCTAGAGGAAAGAAGGTTTCTACACCAGCACAGATGGGGGTTCTTTACTGTAAGAGCAGTGAGACTGTGGAATTCTCTCCCGGAGGAGGTGGTCATGGGGAACTTTGCAAAAGAATTTAAAAGGGGCCTGGATGCATTTTGGGAGAATAATAACATTACAGGTTATGGATTCTAGATCTATAGGAACAGAACGTTGATCCAGGGATTTATTCTGATGCCATATTTGGAGTCGGGAAGGAATTTTTACCTCTAGTATGAGGGTTTTTTGCCTTCCTCTGGATCAACTCAGTAGGGACTCATTAGGGATATAGGTTGAACTTGATGGACTCTGGTCTTTTTTCAACCTTATGAACTATGTTACTATGTTTCTAATACAGATTCTGAGCATTAAAGGCCAGGGAAGCATATATATCAAAAAAGCTCCAAAGCCATCACACTACCTGAATATGTTCCCTGTAAACCATTCTGCCTGATATACATGGCTCCTGTGGCCCCTGTGGTCTTCTCTGGCTGTTTAATATTCTTTGCCATACTTTCTTCCCCTTGCCTACATCTTCCAGCAATCATTGCAGCAGAGTTCTGACAGCCAAGCTCACTCTCTGAGAGCAACCCCCATCCTCCTGCTCTGAACTGCAGAGAAAAGTTCAGTGTCTGATTGGCTAAGGCTGCACATACATTCCAGTTCTCAGCATTAAAGTGGGATGGGGTACCCCTTTAAGAGTGACCGAAGATGTTTATGAAACTCTCCTGGAACTAACATGAAAAAGTGAACATTTCTGAATGTCAGAAGAGACTAAGCTGCTCATTCCGGCTGATCTCTATTTCCTTATGGGTTTTTAAGGTGGTAATTCCCTTTCTGAACCAACAAACTACAGGTTCCTTAACCCCTTCTTAACATATGATGTACAAGTAGAAAGAAGCAAGGTTTTGGTTCTATAAGGCTCCTTTCACACCATGTTTGTGTTGTCCATTCTCTTTATACATGAGGAAGTCTCCCGAGACACGTACAACAGATGTTTTTATAGACCCCGGTCAACCAATGGAATCCAAAAAATTTGGGGATCCATGTGGGAGGTTTCTGTTGGGGATTTCTGCTTAATATTTTGGATGTAATAGCAGAGATCTCTGCGCAATTTCAAGGAGCAGGAACCTGTAAAACAAAGTATACTGCATGGTATGCTTATTTTTTTAAAGGGTTACTCCACTGGCCAGCATTCAGAACGTTTAGTTCCGAATGCTGTGTGCGCGCTGCGAAAATCGGTCACACCCCTCGTGATGTCAGGCTACGCCCCCTTAATGCAAGCCTATGGAAGGGGGCGTGGTGAAAGCTGGCCAGTGGAGTACCCCTTTAAAGGGGTACTCAGGCGCTTAGACATCTTATCCCCTATCCAAAGGATAGGGGATAAGATGCCTGATCGCAGGGGTCCCGCCGCTGGGGACCCCCGCGATCTTGCACGCCGCACCCAGTTAGAATCAGTTCACGGAGCGTGATTACTGTCACGGCTCCACCCCCGTGTGACGTCATGGCCCCGCCCCCTCAATGCAAGCCTATGGGAGGGGGCGTGAGAGGAACGCATGGGAACGGAGTTCCTGCACTTTTCCACAGCAGGAACACCATTCCCATTAGCAAGAGTCCTGCAGGATTAGCCCTTGAGTGGAAATCTTGGGTGAGTTCCCACACTTTTTCTCAGTACTTGACCCCTGGTGTAAAAACAGCTTTTTAAGGCTGACACCACCTGCCAATAGCCATTTCACAGGAAGAGGGAGACCATCTGTAATGTCCAGGTACGTGTGTTCCAGCTACCATTCCTAGGATGATGTCATGTTGTGTATTAACTGTGAGAAAACTTTATGAAAACTACATGAATGTGTTTGGGGTGCAGTGTGTTCACTTGCAAAACTTTTTTTTTTGCATTGCACAGCATTTAGGGGAATTTGTCACCAATTTTTTTTTTAATAAATTAAATTATTCTATCAAGATAAAGAATTTTGTTTATGTATTTAGTTTTAGGACAATGTAGTTTTAATGTCATTTATTAATAAAGCGTGTACCGGGGGGGGGGGGGGGGGGGGGGGCTGCCATTACTGTAGCCTCTACACAGTTGCTTTATGGAAGGCACAAGCATAGGGATAGGGGGAGAAATGTGCTCTGGACAAGTAGGGAGACACCTAGTGGCAGCTTTTTTAAACACAAATAAAATATAGAAAACTTCATTTTTTTTTAAATTTACCATAAAGAGTGGGTTACTCCGACGCTGAGACATCTTATCCCCTATCCAAAGGATAGGGGAAAAGATGCCTGATCGCGGGGGTCCAGCCGCTGGGGACCCCCGTGATCTTGCATGCTGCACCCCGTTAAAACCAGTACTCGCTCCTTGTTGATTACTGTCGATCACGGGGCCGGAGCGTTGTGGCGTCATGGCTCCGCCCCCGTAATGCAAGCCTATGGGAGGAGGCGTGCCGGGCATCACGCCCCCTCCCATAGATTTGCATTGAGGGGCGGGGCGTGATGTCACACAGGGGCGGAGTCGTGACGTCACGCTCTTTCGCTCGCGTGGTTGGGATCCGAAGCCGTTGAGATGGGTGCTGCAGCTGAGATCCCGGGGATCCCCAGCAGCGGGACCCCGGCGATCTGACATCTTATCCCCTATCCTTTGGATAGAAAATGTGCATTATTATTGTATCAAATACATAATGCCTTGGTCACATGATATCCGCCAGGCCTATGGTTTTGCCCCATCATGTCCAGCAAAAGTTATATAGTTGTCTGAGTATTCTTTATGGGTGAGGGGAGGGTTGGTTTTCCTCTTCTTAGGTGGGGGTGCAGTCAGAGTCATCTACACATGGGGGTCCTTGGTCTATGGGGTCTTTACTGGGCTGGACATGGACTTACAGCTGTTTTCCTTTAGGACCAGAGTTATCTTACAGACTTTTTCCAAGGAAGCCGGTCCCTAGACTCCCTTCTAGCTGCCTCTCTGTCATATGTTACATAAAGACGTCAACAATTCATAGTAAACTATGTCACAATCTATTCTGAGAAAATTCACACACAATAGTCGTAAATGGCGTCTGGATAAAAGCCATCTGGTTAGTGCGCGGCGAAAGGCCACAAACTATTCTGGAATTCAGAGTTTCACAAGATGTGGACGAGTAAAATGTTTGTTTTTTTTCCAAATCTTACTATTGTCCGTGTATCCTACACATCCAAATGCAATCCAGGATAAGTGACATATGTAGAGATAAAAAACAACAGGATGCGCTCCGAAGTGTGATATCTTCAGATGAGGCAGAAAAACGCAAGGTGTGAATTGCGCTTACCAGATTGGGTTGTACTCCTTCCAAGTACAACCATGGATGATCACATGGTAAAGGTGGGTCTCTGCAGCCACTCCACGCCAACAAGATAACGATACAAGAACGATGTCCTCCAACACCAACAGAGTAAAATAAGCGCTGAGACCGGGATAAAAGCAAGGGATATTTATTTCCAACAATGCAACGCGTTTCGCGGAAGTTCTGCTTCTTCAGGCTTTGATGCCTGAAGAAGCGGAATTTCCGCGAAACGCGTTGCATTGTTGGAAATAAATATCCCTTGCTTTAATCCCGGTCTCAGCGCTTATTTTACTCTGCTGGTGTTGGAGGACATCGTTCTTGTATCGTTATGTGACATCAATGCATTAAAAATAAACATTGTACAGTTAGTACATTCATATAAGAAACCACAACATGTTTAGTATAAACAGTGATCAAAATGAATAAAAATGTGTCTTAACGTAATATAATATTATATATTAAAGGGACAAAGCCTAATTTAAATGTAACTTGTCAACAGAAAATCTCCTATTGTTTAAAGCAAGTTTTCATGTTAAACATATTTTGAGTTTTATGATTTGTTGGTGATTTATCTTTAAAGTTTTTATATTTTTTTATTATTTTACTATCTAGATTTTTAAATAATCCTGAGGTCTTGTAGTTTTCATTTTGGCCACTAGGCCTAAAACTTAGGTGAAACTTTGTGTTGTGTCTGTGATGATAAAGAAGGATCCTGCCAAAATGTGATCAGTACAGCATTACAGTGAGAGGTGACACCAGCAGACAGCGAAGACAATAGAAGATAGGTGAGCATGCTCAGTAAAGTTTCCCATTCGTGTGAATGGGGCAGCTTATGTCTATTGTGGCCTTTGTCCATGGGTCTTGCCGTAAAGCATATCACTAAATGTTATTAAAAACAGCTTAGGCCAGATGGCTGCCCTCATAATAATGTACAAAAAAAATGAAAAAATTGCAGTCAGAAAATAGAAGTTCAGTATCTGGCTCTAAACAGAAAAAAATCTGAGCCACAAGATCATGGCTAAGAGGAGTCTCAATGGAGCAGAGTTTGAGCAGTCAAGCTCGAGAGCTACTATAGCTACCCAAAGGGAGCTGCTACTACTATTATTCAAAAGGGGGCTGTTACTACTACTACCTAAAGGGGGCTTCTGCTGCTGCTGCTACTACTACCTACAGATGCACCTATAGTAAATTGTGGCGTTTGGCTGATTGATAGACCAAAGAGCCATTGGCTCCACGCTCACTCAATCCCTCTTGTGGCTGCCTGCGATATGAGTGCAGAGTGTTCTTCCTCTGTGATCCGATGCAGGAGTGACGTCGTCATCTTGCGCCAGAGCATAGACCGGAGGAGAAGTGGAGAGAAGAGGCGGCTATAGCTACCTAAAGGGAGCTGCTACTACTATTACTCAAAGGGAGCTGCTACTACTATTACTCAAAGGGAGCTGCTACTACTATTACTCAAAGGGAGCTGCTACTACTATTACTCAAAGGGAGCTGCTACTACTATTACTCAAAGGGAGCTGCTACTACTATTACTCAAAGGGAGCTGCTACTACTATTACTCAAAGGGAGCTGCTACTACTATTACTCAAAGGGAGCTGCTACTACTATTACTCAAAGGGAGCTGCTACTACTATTACTCAAAGGGAGCTGCTACTACTATAACTCAAAGGGAGCTGCTACTACTATTACTCAAAGGGAGCTGCTACTACTATTACTCAAAGGGAGCTGCTACTACTATTACTCAAAGGGAGCTGCTACTACTATAACTCAAAAGGGAGCTGCTACTACTATTACTCAAAGGGAGCTGCTACTACTATAACTCAAAGGGAGCTGCTACTACTATAACTCAAAAGGGAGCTGCTACTACTATTACTCAAAGGGAGCTGCTACTACTATTACTCAAAGGGAGCTGCTACTACTATTGCTCAAAGGGAGCTGCTACTACTATTACTCAAAGGGAGCTGCTACTACTATTACTCAAAGGGAGCTGCTACTACTATTACTCAAAGGGAGCTGCTACTACTATTACTCAAAGGGAGCTGCTACTACTATTACTCAAAGGGAGCTGCTACTACTATTACTCAAAGGGAGCTGCTACCACTATTACTCAAAGGGAGCTGCTACCACTATTACTCAAAGGGAGCTGCTACTACTATTACTCAAAGGGAGCTGCTACTACTATAACTCAAAGGGAGCTGCTACTACTATTACTCAAAGGGAGCTGCTACTACTATTACTCAAAGGGAGCTGCTACTACTATTACTCAAAGGGAGCTGCTACTACTATTACTCAAAGGGAGCTGCTACTACTATTACTCAAAGGGAGCTGCTACTACTATTGCTCAAAGGGAGCTGCTACTACTATTACTCAAAGGGAGCTGCTACTACTATTACTCAAAGGGAGCTGCTACTACTATTACTCAAAGGGAGCTGCTACTACTATAACTCAAAGGGAGCTGCTACTACTATTACTCAAAGGGAGCTGCTACTACTATTACTCAAAGGGAGCTGCTACTACTATTACTCAAAGGGAGCTGCTACTACTATTACTCAAAGGGAGCTGCTACTACTATTACTCAAAGGGAGCTGCTACTACTATTACTCAAAGGGAGCTGCTACTACTATTACTCAAAGGGAGCTGCTACTACTATTACTCAAAGGGAGCTGCTACCACTATTACTCAAAGGGAGCTGCTACCACTATTACTCAAAGGGAGCTGCTACTACTATTACTCAAAGGGAGCTGCTACTACTATAACTCAAAGGGAGCTGCTACTACTATTACTCAAAGGGAGCTGCTACTACTATTACTCAAAGGGAGCTGCTACTACTATTACTCAAAGGGAGCTGCTACTACTATTACTCAAAGGGAGCTGCTACTACTATTGCTCAAAGGGAGCTGCTACTACTATTACTCAAAGGGAGCTGCTACTACTATTACTCAAAGGGAGCTGCTACTACTATTACTCAAAGGGAGCTGCTACTACTATAACTCAAAGGGAGCTGCTACTACTATTACTCAAAGGGAGCTGCTACTACTATTACTCAAAGGGAGCTGCTACTACTATTACTCAAAGGGAGCTGCTACTACTATTACTCAAAGGGAGCTGCTACTACTATTACTCAAAGGGAGCTGCTACTACTATTACTCAAAGGGAGCTGCTACTACTATTACTCAAAGGGAGCTGCTACTACTATTACTCAAAGGGAGCTGCTACTACTATAACTCAAAGGGAGCTGCTACTACTATTACTCAAAGGGAGCTGCTACTACTATAACTCAAAGGGAGCTGCTACTACTATAACTCAAAAGGGAGCTGCTACTACTATAACTCAAAGGGAGCTGCTACTACTATTACTCAAAGGGAGCTGCTACTACTATTACTCAAAGGGAGCTGCTACTACTATTACTCAAAGGGAGCTGCTACTACTATAACTCAAAGGGAGCTGCTACTACTATAACTCAAAAGGGAGCTGCTACTACTATTACTCAAAGGGAGCTGCTACTACTATTACTCAAAGGGAGCTGCTACTACTATAACTCAAAGGGAGCTGCTACTACTATAACTCAAAAGGGAGCTGCTACTACTATAACTCAAAGGGAGCTGCTACTACTATTACTCAAAGGGAGCTGCTACTACTATAACTCAAAGGGAGCTGCTACTAGTATTACTCAAAAGGGAGCTGCTACTACTATTACTCAAAGGGAGCTGCTACTACTATTACTCAAAGGTGGCGATTACTACTACCTACATGGGGTGTCTGCGGCTGCTACTAAATTAAAAAATCTTAATCCTTCCAGTACTTATCAGCTGCTGTATGATCCACAGGAAATTCTTTTCTTATTGAATTACTTTTCTGTCTGACCACAGTGCTCTCTGCTGACACCTCTGTTCATGTCAGGAACCGTCCAGAGTAGGAGCAAATCCACCTAGCAAAAGTATCCTGCCCTGGACAGTTCCTGACATGGACAAAGGTGTCAGCAGAGAGCACTGTGGTTAGAAAGAAAAGTAATTAAAAAAGAACTTTCTTTGGAGCATATAGCAGCTGATAAGTACTGGAAGGATTAAGATTTATTAATAGAAGCAATTTACAAAACTATTTAACTTTATGGCATCAGTTGATTTAAAAAAAAAAAATGTTTTCCACCGGAGTACCCCTTTAAGACAGTTTAGTAAGTAAAATATTAATGATTCAGCTTTGATCGCTACACATATATTCAATGTAGAAATATGCATACTTACCTCAAACAAGTAGAAAAGACTCTGCTTAAATCCTAAAGTAGAAAATAGAATAGAATTCTATCATGAGATAAGGAAAGTTGTTAAATGGGCACTTGCATTAAAACAAATTGTTGCTATTGTACTCCTTATGGTAAATAAAAAATATTTCTAATATACTTTGTTTGAAAAAAATGAAGTTTTCTATGTTTTATTTGTGCTTAAAAAAGCTCAAGAGCACATTTCCCCCATCTTATACACAGACTTAGGACTGAAGTCCAAACACAGGAAGTGCAGCCTGGTGTGCTGAGGGGGGGGTGTGTCCAGCCTCATCCAATCACAGCTTCTCTCACACTTAACTGCCATATGCTGTTGGTTGGACACTCCCCCCTCAGCACTCCAGGCTGCACTTCCTGTGTTTGGACTTTGGTCCCAAGTCTGTGTATAAGATGGGGGAAAATGTGCTCTTGAGCTTTTTTAAGCACAAATAAAACATAGAAAACTTCATTTTTTCAAACAAAGTATATGAGAAATATTTTTTATTCACCAAGAGGAGTGCAATAGCATTTAAGGATGAAGCCGCTGTATGTGCCGATCTGTACATTTGGCTTTTCTTTTATTATAACAATATCTATACTTGGGCTGAAATATTGGTTGTCAATTGTAAAATAAATAAATGTAATAAAGATACATTGAGGCCGCTCTTACCTGACCGCCGGCTGAACTCTTCTTCTGCTGACCGTATCCTTGATGAGCACTAACAAAGGACATGGAGGATTAGAGATCATCCCAACATCAAGCAGGCTCAAGTTTTACTTTCCAATTCCTACAAGTTACATTTAGTTGAATTTTCCAGTTTCGGGAGAATTACAGCTTCCTGGTTTTAAACCTGATTCATGATTTACCGAATATACTCGAGTATAAGCCGAGTTTTTCAGCACGATTTTTCGTGCTGAAAACGCCCCCCATCGGCTTATAATCGAGTGAACTCTCCGCCTGTCAATCCCTTCATCAGTGGTCTTCAACCTGCGGACCTCCAGATATTGCAAAACTACAACTCCCAGCATGCCCGGACAGCCATCGGCTGTCTGGGCATGCTGGGTGTTGTAGTTTTGAAACCTCTGGAGGTCCGCAGGTTGAAGACCACTGCGGCCTTCGTCATCATCCAGCCCCCCCCCCCCCCCCTTTGTTTTGTACTCAACTCCCCTCGGCGGGAAGTTAGGGTGAGATGGTCCGGGCCATCTATGCTGCAGGGACCGTCCGGTGGGGATGGTCAGTCGTTGTGGGCTGTCCATTTTCACCGGGGGGGCCTCTTCTCCACGCTCCGGGCCCGGCCCCGGAGTAGTGACGTTGCCTTGACGACGACGCACAGGGACGTTCATGGGCAACGTCCCTGTGCGTCGTCGCCAAGGCAACGTCACTAGTCCAGGCCGGGCCCGGAGCGTGAAAATGGACAGCCTGCAACAACTAACCATCCCCACCGGACGGTCCCTGCAGCATAGATGGCCCGGACCAGCTCACCCTAACTTCCCGCCGAGGGGAGGTGAGTACAAAACAAAAGGGGGGGGGGCTGGATGATGACGAAGGCCGCAGTGTTTTCAACCTCCGGAGGTTTCAAAACTACAACACGCAGCATGGCTGTCCGGGCATGCTGAGAGTTGTAGTTTTGCAACATCTGGAGGTCCGCAGGTTGAAGACCACTGATGAAGGGATTGATATGCGGTGATGATGAAGGGGGGGATGATGACAGGGGTCTGGATGATGACGGGGGTCTGGATGATGTATTTCCAACCCTAGGCTTATTGTCGAGTCAATAACTTTTCCTGGGTTTTTGGGGTAAAATTAGGGGTCTCGGCTTATATTCGGGTCGGCTTATACTCTAGTATATACGGTACATAGAATTCTCAGGAATGTCCACAATTTTTAAAGGGGTACTCCACCCCTATTACATCTTATCCCCTATCCAAAGGATAGGGGATAAGATGTCTGGTCGCGGGGGTCCCGCCGCTGGGGACCCCCGCAATCTGTCATTCAGCAGCCACCTTTGCGAGCTCTGCACTGCGCTGGAGGCTCCAATTGTGCAGCGAGAAGACCACAGGGCCGGAGTATCATGACGTCACAACTCCGCCCCCGTGTGATGTCACGCCCCGCCCCCTCAATGCAAGTCTAAGGGAGGGGGCGTGACGGCTGTCACGCCCCCTCCCATAGACTTGCATTGAGCGGGGGATATGGTGGAGGAATCTACAGAAGGTGTAACAAGCCGGGGCCTTGGAAGAGCTGGCAAGGATGATGAGCTGGATGCTTTGTTACTTGCACAGGGACATATTGCGCACATGAAAAAAGAGATGAACCCCGGATAGCCACACTCTTGGACCCTCGGTATAAAGCCAGAATGGGGGATTTTTTTCACTGTTTTTCACCTTTATATTGGCGTTAAAAAGCATACAAAATCCGCTAGCTCCTTAAAGGGGTTATCCAGGAAAAAAACTTTTTTTTATATATGAACTGGCTCCAGAAAGTTAAACAGATTTGTAAATTACTTCTATTAAAAAATCTTAATCCTTTCAGTACTTATGAGCTTATGAGCTTCTGAAGTTAAGGTTGTTCTTTTCTGTCTAAGTGCTCTCTGATGACACCTGTCTTGGGAAACACCCAGTTTAGAAGAGGTTTGCTATGGGGATTTTCTTCTAAACTGGGCATTTCCCGAGACACGTGTCATCAGAGAGCACTTAGACAGAAAAGAACAACCTTAACTTCAGAAGCTCATAAGTACTGAAAGGATTAAGATTTTTTTAATAGAAGTAATTTACACAAATCTGACTAACTTTCTGGAGCTAGTTGATATATAAAAAAAAGTTTTTTCCTGGATAACCCCTTTAAACAAGCTGGTAGTTACCATAGGATACCACATGTCACCAAAAACCTAGCCTTTAAAACAACTTGAATACATTCCTAACAATGTTATACAGGGCTTTAGAATGCTGAGGCAGTGTTATACATGTGTTTTGAGGCTTATTGCATTGCTGTTTCCCTGCAAATCAAACTTTTTGAAACACTCACTCAATTCTACTCATAAATGGTTAGCATTCAAGATATGGACCAAATTAAACCTAGAGTGCTTCTTTAACCCCTTGGGGACAAGGCCCATTTTAACCTTAAAGTGTACCCGTCAGATCCAACAAAGAAAAAATATTTTTTAATATATCACTCAGTACCTAATCCTGACCATGTACATCCAATTTTTATGTTTCTAGCACCTTTATTTATTTATTTAATTACACTTTTAATTTAGCTCACTAGTCTGAATTCCTCAAGAAGGGAGGGGGCGTGTTCTCACTGTGCAGGTCTCCGCCCCCTCCCTCAGTATACTGTCTGCTCACATCTCCCGTAGCATTAGCAAAACTACAACTCCCAGCTTGTCCTCACTGACAGTAGTGGGACACAAGCTGACAGTGGGAGAAGTTTTCCTCCAGTTCTGAGCCCTGCACGCACAGCTGTCAATCAAGGAAGTGTGTCCATGACATAGGTGATGACTCATGGACACAGCAGGGCTAGTATGTGTCCAAGCAGGCAGGGGGGCAGTTGTTTGACTGGCTTTTTCAGTATGAAATATTGAAAATTTTCTAATTAAAGCAATTGCCAAACCTATTGGTTATACATGCTTCACAACATATCAAAGGCTTTTGTATCTGACAGTGCCCATTTAAAGGGGTAGTCCAGTGGTGAAAAACTTATCCCCTATCCTAAGGATAGGGGATAAGTTTGAGATCGCGGGGGGTCCGACCGCTGGGGCCCCCTGCGATCTCTCTGTACGGGGGCCAGGCTCTCCGGCCAGACAGCGGGTGTCGAGCCCCGCACGAAGCAGCGGCCAACACGCCCCCTCAATACATCTCTATGGCAGAGCCGGAGATTGCCGGAGATTGCCGAAGGCAGCGCTTCGGCTCTGCCATAGAGTTGTATTGAGGGGGCATGTCGGCCGCCGCTTCATGCGGAGGTCGACACGCCCCCTTCCCGCGGGCTGTCGGGGCTCCGTACAGGAGATCGCAGGGGGCCCCAGCGGTCGGACCCCCCGCGATCTGAAACTTATCCCCTATCCTTAGGATAGGGAATAAGTTGATCACCACTTGGTCACCACTGGACTACTCCTTTAAGGACCAGGCCATGTCTTGCAAATCTGACCACTGTCATTTTAAGCATTAATAACTCTGGGATGCTTTAACTCATGAATTTAATTCCGAGATAGTTTTTCCGTGACATATTCTATTTTATGTTAGTGGTAAATTTTCTTCGATACTTGCATCATTTCTTGGAGAAAAATGCCAAAATTTCTTGAAAAATTAGAAAATGTGGCATTTTTCTAACTTGAAGCTCTCTGCGTATAAGGAAAATGGCCATTCCTAATAAATTATATATTGATTCACATATACAATGGGGGAGATTTATCAAAGGATTTAGACAGTTTTTTCCTGTCTAAATTTGTCGCACAGAAAGTCGCAATGTCTAAATATGTGCGACTTTTCTGCGACTTTTGCTGTAGAGGATTTTTAGAACATGATGCATTCTGGTCTATTTTAGACGGAAATGCATTGGAAAATGCATTGGTGCTGAATTTAGCAAGTGCGTCTTTTGTGCAACAAGTCGCATCTGCCCAAAATACGCTGAAATGTCAGACCATGTTGGAGCAGGTCTAAATGCAGTTTAAGCTGTAGACCCTGAAGTCTGAGCACAGAATTTATCAAGGGCTGTGAGACTTTGATAAATTAGGAGCACAATAGACAGGAGACTACCACATACGCTGGTCTATAAGCATACCCAGAATAGACTAGATTAGGAAATGTCCCCCAATATGTCTACTTTATATTTTTACTTTTTGAACACATTAGAGAGCTTCAAAGTTTAGCCAAAGTGAATTTGAGGGTCGTTATGTTCAAAATACCCCATAATGGACCCATTATGAAAACTGCACCCCTCATAGTATTCAAAATGACATTCAGAAAGTTTGTTAACCCTTTAGGTGTTTCACAGGAATAGCAGCAAAGTGGAGGAGAAAATTTAAGATCTTCATTTTTTACACTAACCTGTTCTTTTAGATCCATTGTATTTTTTTCATTTTTACAAGGGGTAAAAGGAGAAAAAGCCACCAAAATGTGTAACCTAATTTCTCTTGAATAAGGAAATACCTCATATGTGGATGTGAAGTGCTCTGTGGATGCACTAGAGGGCTCAGAAAAGGAGTCACATTTGGCTTTTGGAGAGCGAATTTTACTGAAATGGTTTTTGGGGGGCATGTCGCATTTAGGAAGCCCCTATGGTGCCATAACAGCAAAAAAAAAAACACCTGTTTGGAAAACTACAAGCCTCAAGGAACGTAACAAGGGGTAAAGTGAGCCTTAACATCTCACAGGTGATTGACAAATTTTCACTAAAGTTGGGCATGAAAATTTAGATTTTTTTCATTAAAATGCTGATGTTACCCCAAATTTTTCATTTTCTCAAGGGGTAATAGGAGAAAATGCCCCCCAAAATTTTTACCCCAATTTCTTCAGAGTATGGAAATACCCCATATGTGGATGTTAAGTGCTCTGCGGGCGAACTACAGGGCTCAGAAGAGAAGGAGCACCATTGAGCTTTTGGAGAGAGAATTTGTTTGGAATGGAAGTCGGTGCCCCCCGTGGTGCCAGAACAATGGACCCCCCCCCCCCCCCACACACATGTGACCCCATTTTGGAAACTACGCCCCTCACGGAATGTAGCAAGTGGTGCAGTGAGCATTTACGTTTGACAGATCTTTGGAACAGTGGGCTGTGCAAATGAAAAATTAAATTTTTCATTTTCATGGACAACTGTTCAAAAAATCTGTCAGACACCTGTGGGGCGTAAATGCTCACTGTACCCTTATTACATTACATGAGGGGTGTAGTTTCCAAAATGGGGTCACATGTGTGGGGGGGGTCCATTGTTCTGGCACCACGGGGGGCTTTGTAAACGCACATGGCCTTCAATTCAAGCCAAATTTTCTCTCCAAAAAACTAATTTTACTCCTTCCCTTCTGAGCCCTGTAGTTCGCCAGCAGAGCACTTAACATTCACATATGGGGTATTTCCTTAATCAGAAGAAATGGTGTTACAAATTGTTTTTTTTTCCTATTACCCCTTGTGAAAAATAAAAATTTGGGGTAACATCAGCATTATAGTGAAAAAGATCAAATTTTTCATTTTCATGTGCAACTTCAATGAAAATTCGTCAAACACCTGTGGGATGTTAAGGCTCACTGTACCCCTTGTTACACTTGTGAGGGTGTAGTTTCCAAAATGGGGTCACATGTTAGTGGGTTTTTTTGCGTTTATGTCAGAACCGCTGTAAAATCAGCCACCCCTGTTCAATTACCAATTAAGGCCTCAAATGTACATAGTGCGCTCTCACTCCTGAGTCTTGTTGTGCGTCCGCAGAGCATTTTACATACACATATGGGGTATTTCCATACTCAGGAGAAATAGTGTTAAAAATTTTGGGAGTCTTTTTTTCCTTTTTACCTCTTATGAAAATGAAAAGTATGGGGCAACACCAGCATGTTAGTGTAAAAAATAAAATTTTGTTTACAATAACAGGCTGGTGTACACCCGAACTTTTCCTTTTCATAAGGGGGTAAAGGGAGAAAAAAAAAAAAAAATTTGTAACACAATTTCTCCTGAATTGGGAAATACCCCATATGTGGCCCTAAACTGTTGCCTTGAAATACAACATTTGAGGCCTACATTAGGGATTTGCATCGGAACAGACCCGGATGCAAGTATTACACTTGGCTTTACCGCCAAATTACGTTACGGCAGTGCTTTCCAAACAGGGTGCCTCCAGCTGTTGCAAAACTCCCAGCATGCCTGGACAGTCAATGTCTGTCTGGCAATACTGGGAGTTGTTATTTTGCAGCAGCTGGAGGCTCCTTCCTGCCCATAAGAGCCATGGATGGGCAGGAAGGAGAGGTAAGCCCTCCGGCATCCTCCACAGTGGATCGCCCCACTCCCCTCCCCCCACTGGACCACCAGGTATGGTTGAAAGCTACCTTTAGGCGCTGCTGTCAGCTTTAACAGCGGAGATCTTAAGGGTTAATAGCCGGCTGCGACAATCGCCGCATGCCAGGTATTAGCGGCGGCCCCCTGCGGCTGATGACAGCTGGGAGGTCACCGGGTATGCACCCTGAGCGGCACCATGACTGACTAGGCCCGTCATGGGTCAAAAATCTTCTTGGGGCTGCAATGTGCCGCCCCTGTGAAGGTGCCACCTGGGTCCAATAGACCCAATGGGACCCATTATAGGGTCGGCCCTGCTATCAGCATCTTCACCACTGATACTTTTGTGTCATAGAGAACGAATGAAGAGGAAACATTGGCAACAAGGTCCTTCCGTCTTCTTTTATATTGTCTACTGACTACAAGGGACACGAGAGGTAAAGAAGGGTGTAAAGAAGGGTGTGAAGAAGGGTGTAAAGAACGGTGTAAAGAAGGGTGTAAAGAAGGGTGTGAAGAAGGGTGTAAAGAACGGTGTAAAGAAGGGTGTAAAGAACGGTGTAAAGAAGGGTGTAAAGAATGGTGTAAAGAAGGGTGTGTTTTTGTTGGAGACTCGGCTATGCTTTGTCCAGGATTGATGTACAGGTATAATGGCTTTGCCAGTGAACTTCAGACTACCCCCCCCCCCCATGAAATACTGTGGGAATCCTTCAGAATCAGGAACCGGCGCAGATAAGGGATGATAAGTGTCTGCGCTCGTGTAGATAGTACAAGTATAAACAATGTAAAACATCTTAATGTAACGTCCTGTATGGAAACTTTCGCACTCACTCTCCATTATGTTCGGAGGTGTAGCTTGAAGCTCCTGGACCCTAATGCAACATCCACGTCGCAACAGGCGAAACAGATACATATGGTGTGTGCTCCCCCTAGAGGCGGCCGCTGGAAGTTCGCCAGGTCTGCTGGGATTCTGGAAGATACCTCTAGATGGGGGCAATCTAAGCCAGTTAGTGCCTCCAGCTGTTGCAAAACCACAACCCCCAGCATGCCCGGACAGCCTTTGGCTGTCCGGGCATGCTGGGGGTTGTGGTTTTGCAACAGCTGGAGGCACCCTGGTTGGGAAACACCGCTCAAGGCTATTATGTAATAACATACTCGAAATATTCGAAATGCAAATTTTTACCGCGAATATCAACACTTCGCGATTTCGTGAATATTTAGAACATAGTGACATATATTTGTGTTTTTTATTTATGCAAATATTTATGCAAATGTCGGCACTTCCAGACTGGACACTGATCCGTCCCTTCTTTCTGTTGGCTGGATATCTCCTTTAAAGGGGTACTCCGGTGGAAAACTTTTTTTTTTTTCTTATCAACTGGTGGCAGTAAGTTAAACAGATTTGTAAATTTCCTTCTATTAAAAAATCTTAATCCGTCCAGTAGTTATTAGCTGCTGAATACTACAGAGGAAATTCTATTCTTTTTGGAACACAGTGCTCTCTGCTGAATCACGAGCACAGTGCTCTCTGCTGACATCTCTGTCCATTTTAGGAACTGTCCAGAGTAGGAAAAAATCCCCATGGCAAACATATGCTGCTCTGGTTAGTTCCTAAAATGGACACAGATGTCAGCAGTGAGCTCTGTGTTCCAAAAATAAAATAATTTCCTCTGTAGTATTCAGCAGCTAATAAGTACTGGAAGGATTATGATTTTTTAATAGAAGTAAATTTACAAATCTGTTTAACTTTCTGCCACCAGATGATTTAAAAAAAAAAAAAAAAAAAAAGTTTTCCACCGGAGTACCCCTTTAAATCATAGCTGTCATATCATAAAAAAAAAATATTGCTTCCACATGTTACTCACTAGCTCATGCGGATATTTAACATGTCTTTTTAGGTGTCTAGCTGCTATATTTGGCTCACAAATCCCTCTGTTCTGCTGCTCACTAATTCTGACATCCACTGCTCAGGAAAGAGCGTGTCTGAGGCAAGCACTGTGCGGATCCACACTCCCTGAGTCTGCTGTGCTGTGCTGGGTTTATTTAAGCAATCACTGCAGGTTGCTCTGTAACCCCCTCCTCTCTGTCTTCACGCTGCAGTCTGATAGGACAGGAGTGAACACAGAGAAGTTCTAGTCCCACCCTCACTTACTGGACTTTGCCCTGGCCTGTGCTTCAGCTGGGACAAAGATGATGCTGCAGCCGGACAGGATTATGTTCTGGATGGTATGGGGACCCCTAGTGGTCTTTTTTTTTTAAGCCATGATTTCCATAAAAAATAGATAACAATTATCTTATAAAGTAGATTAGAAAGGTTAATGTTTTGCCAAGATGTAGCGCTCTACAAATCACTAGTCAGACCACACATAGAATACTGTGTACAGTACTGGTGAGACCACACATAGAATACTGTGTACAGTACTGGTCAGACCACACATAGAATACTGTGCACAGTACTGGTCAGACCACACATGGCATACTGTGTACAGTACTGGTCAGACCACACATAGAATACTGTGTACAGTACTGGTCAGACCACACATAGAATACTGTGTACAGTACTGGTGAGACCACACATAGAATACTGTGTACAGTACTGGTCAGACCACACATAGAATACTGTGCACAGTACTGGTCAGACCACACATAGAATACTGTGTACAGTACTAGTCAGACCACACATAGAATACTGTGTACAGTACTAGTCAGACCACACATAGAATACTGTGTACAGTACTAGTCAGACCACACATAGAATACTGTGTATAGTACTGGTCAGACCACACATAGAATACTGTGTACAGTACTGGTCAGACCACACATAGAATACTGTGCACAGTACTCGTCAGACCACACATAGAATACTGTGTACAGTACTAGTCAGACCACACATAGAATACTGTGTACAGTACTGGTCAGACCACACATAGAATACTGTGTGCAGTACTGGTCAGACCACACATAGAATACTGTGTACAGTACTGGTCAGACCACACATAGAATACTGTGTACAGTACTGGTCAGACCACACATAGAATACTGTGTACAGTACTGGTCAGACCACACATAGAATACTGTGTACAGTACTGGTCAGACCACACATAGAATACTGTGTACAGTACTGGTCAGACCACACATAGAATACTGTGTACAGTACTGGTCAGACCACACATAGAATACTGTGTACAGTACTGGTCAGACTGCACATGGAATACTGTGTACAGTACTGGTCAGACCGCACATAGAATACTATGTACAGTACTGGTCAGACCACACATAGAATACTGTGTACAGTACTGGTCAGACCACACAGAGAATACTGTATACAGTACTGGTCAGGCCACACATAGAATACTGTGTACAGTACTGGTCAGACCACACAGAGAATACTGTGTACAGTACTGGTCAGACCACACATAGAATACTGTGTACAGTACTGGTCAGACCACACATAGAATACTGTGTACAGTACTGGTCAGACCACACATAGAATACTGTGTACAGTACTGGTCAGACTGCACATGGAATACTGTGTACAGTACTGGTCAGACCACACATAGAATACTGTGTACAGTACTGGTCAGACCACACATATAATACTGTGTACAGTACTGGTCAGACCACACATAGAATACTGTGCACAGTACTGGTCAGACCACACATAGAATACTGTGTACAGTACTGGTCAGACCACACATAGAATACTGTGTACAGTACTGGTCAGACCACCCATAGAATACTGTGTACAGTACTGGTCAGACCACCCATAGAATACTGTGTACAGTACTGGTCACCAGTGTACAAGAAAGATATAGTGGAGCTGGGGAGGGTTCAAAGATGGGCAACCAGAGTAATACGGGGAATGGGAGGACTACAGTACCCAGAAAGATTATCAGAATTAGGGTTATTTAGTTTAGAAAAAAGAAGGCTTAGGGGCGACCTAATAACTATGTATAAATATATCAGGGACCGTACAGAGATCTCTCCCATGATCTATTTATACCCAGGACTGTATCTATAACAAGGGGGCATCCTCTACGTCTAGAGGAAAGAAGATTTCTACACCAGCACAGATGGGGGTTCTTTACTGTAAGAGCAGTGAGACTGTGGAATTCTCTGCCTGAGGAGGTGGTCATGGGGAACTCTCTAATAGAGTTCAAAAGGGGTCTGGATGCATTTTTGGAAAATAATAACATTACAGGTTATGTATACTAGATTTATAGGGACAGAAGGTTGATCCAGGGATTTATTCTGATGCCATATTTGGAGTCGGGAAGGAATTTTTACCTCTAGTATGAGGATTTTTTGCCTCCTCTGGATCAACTCAGTAGGGACTCATTGGGGATATGGGTTGAATGTGATGGACTCCGGTCTTTTCTCAACCTTATGAACTATGTTACTACGTGAATTCGGTGGTGGTCGCAGCCCATTGTTACGCCATTTTATGCTAGGGACATTAGGGACCCACTACTTACAGGTGGCCGTGACGTGACTAGTGGACTTGCACTTCATGATCATAAAGTACAGTAACGACCTATTAGTTCAATAAATGTTGTTGAGAAGCAATTAGATCATTGTGCATGTTGTGGATGTGCGACTATGTCTGTTTCCTCTATTTGAATTTACATTATGTTACTATGTACAACACATAAAAAGTTTTTTTAACCTGACAGTGTCCATTTAAGCACTATATAGCAGTATTTTGGGGACCCATATGGAATTGTTATTCATCTGAAAAGATTTAAACATTTTAAGGAGCATGAAGTTCCTAAATTATTTCTTATGGGGGTCCCTATGGACCTTAATTTTACAATAAAACTTGAATTAACCCCTGAATTAGTCACAATCTGTAAAAACTCATTGGTTACACCCACATTCCCGAGGCACAAAACTTTAAAATTGATATTTGCAAAGGAAAATAGTGGACGACTGTACCCAAATTTTGTAGAACCTCACAGTCATTACGAAAGGTTCATACCAGTGTGACTCTAGTTGTTGCAAAACTACAACACCCAGCATGCCCGGACAGCCTTTGGCTGTCCGGGCATGCTGGGAGTTGTAGTTTTGCAACAGCTGGAAGCACGCTGGTTGGGAAACACCAGTTTATATGCATAGTAAAATTTGAGAATTCTATAAAAAAAAAAAAAAAAATACAAAAGTTTTAATACTGTAAATTCGTTGTTCAGAGGGTAAAAAAAAAAAAAGATTCCCCCATATAACATATACTAATGGTCTTGAATAATAAAATAAATATATATATCATAGAAAACATCAGACTTACTATGCAAAGTCAATGAAGTCTTCATGGTTGGTGTTGATGTAGGAGAGCTGGATATCAATCAGAAGTAACACCTTTAAAAAGAAAATAATACCATGATTTGTTATTTGACAGGTGTATAAATACAGTGGGGATCAAAAGTTTGGGCACCCCAGGTAAAAATTTGAATGAATGTGCATACAGAAGCCAAGGAAAGATGGAAAAATCTCCAAAAGGCATCAAATTACAGATTAGACATTCTTATAATATGTCAACAAAAGTTAGATTTAATTTCCATCATTTACACTTTCAAAATAACAGAAAACAAAAAAAATGGCGTCTGAAAAAGTTTGTGCCCCCTGCAGAGTTAATATCTTGTACTGCCCCCTTAGGCAAGTATCACAGCTTGTAAACGCTTTTTGTAGCAGACAAGAGTCTTTCAATTCTTGTTTGAGGTATCTTTGCCCATTCGTCCTTACAAAAGTCTTCCAGTTCTTTGAGATTTCTGGGCTGTCTGTCACGCACTGCTCTTTTAAGGTCTATCCATAGATTTTCAATTATGTTGAGGTCAGGAGATTGTGAAGGCCATGGCAAAACCTTCAGCCTCTTGATGTAATACCCCGTGGATTTCGAGGTATGTATAGGATCATTATCCATTTGTAGAAGCCATCCTCCGTCATGCCCCCTCCCATAGACTTGCATTGAGGGGGCGGAGTGTGATGTCACACGGGGTGGAGTCGTGACCTAACGATACTCCGTCCCCGTGGTCGGGAGGCATAAGACTGAGAGCCTCCAGTGCTTCCGGCAGTACTTACAGGTGGGTGCTGCATGCTAGATTGCGGGGGTCCCCAGTGGCAGGACCACAGCGATCAGACATCTTATTCCCTATCCTTTGGATAGGGGATAAGATGTCTTTGGGCCGGAGTACCCCTTTAACCTTGTAACTTAAGGGACCACTGTATATCGTTTTTTTCATTCAAGAAAAAAAACACTCTACCGAAGAATTGCGCTTGCTGCGCCTCTTGGCGTCACCATACGCACCTGCTCTTTGGTTTTCTCTTCTCGTTGATGGATGAAGAACGTTACTATCCTTTCTGTTTCATCTCTGAGTTTCGGATAGTCAGATAACTAAGGAAATAAAAAATGTATAAGTCCAACATGTGAAGTGACCGGCACACATTCCGCATATGCTGTATCAGTGTATGTTCATACAGCGTTTTTACTGGCGTTAACTAATCCTGATGTATAGTTACAGTGGTCATTTTCATTTTATTTCGTTTTTTTAGGACCATTTATCTTTATTTAGCGGGTGCATTTTTTAATATCCGTCGTCAGTATTTTTGGCTTGTGTTACTTTTTATCTACTGCTTTAAATGATAGGGGTGTTTTTTATTAATTTTTTTATTTAAAGGGGTACTCTGCTTCTGGACATCTTATCCCAAAGATAAGGATAGGGTATAATAAGATTGGGGTCTGATTTTGAAATGAATAAGCTGGGATGCCTTGTGCAGCCATAGTGAGCTTAAAAATATAGGGGGAGATTAATCAAAACCTGTCCAGAGGAAAAGTTGCCGAGTTGTCCATGTGGTGTCCCGGTACCGTATCCTATCCGGTACCTGCGTATGTGGGTCCCCTTAGCCAGAGTCCCTAGGACGTCGAGGTCCCCATTGTCTAGTTCACCTCTGGTCACCTCTCATCTAGATAGTTATTGAGCTAATGGTTTATTTAGGATGCATTAACTATTTATATACATCTATAATCATATTTACATTACCTGTATACAGCGTAGCAGGACCTGCGGGTCACAATGTCAGAAAAACTCTATGGTTTTTGCTTTAGGACCTTTAAAGGTCCCTATGATGTATTCTACCCATCACTCCTTGTAACGGTGAGTGACAGTTACTGGGACCAATCCAAAACGGCCCTGCCCATATAAGGGAGCGGCGGCCATTGCTCTTCTCTCTTTGCTCCTGTGCTCCTGACGAGGAAGGACCTGTACAGCCATCTCCCACAGTGAGTTAGGCCCAAGCCTTGCGGAAACTGCTGATCGAGTCTAAATTGCTATCTAAATCTAAGTGTATCAATCCCTAAGCACTCTGCATGATCACCGGGCCTTATCTATCCCCTAAATCCGGGCGGATCTGCAAATATTACCCTAAATTCAGAGACTTTATCTAAAAGTCAAGGTCCGCAACAACTGTCAGTCATTGCACTATATAGAGACTGTATTCCTGAGACTGTTATTGTGCATTGGATGTACCGCAAGCCTTTCAGTACCTTGTGGACCTTTAGTCATTTTGTATATGCACCTATCGTTACTGGGAAGGGCGGCGATAGGCCAGAGAATTACCTCAGCATACTAGCCCTCAGCCTGGCGTCACGAACTATAGGGTTAACATTGACCCCTCATTTACCGAAACAACACCCCAACTACCATACACCCCCCAAGGGCTACCACAAAGCCTTTTTGGCGTTGCACGAACAGGATACGGGTGTGTGCCTACTACAGTTGCCACTAGTGAAAGTGTACTCCCCCCCAGAAAACGAACTTTATTCATGTGCTGTAAACCGCGTTGCTGTGTACGGGAGCGGTGCTCGTGGTGCACCATACAAAGGGGCCACGAAAAAGTAAGGGGGGAGGCGAAGATTCATCTACAATTGAAATGTGTAAACTGCGCAATGAGTTCATGCTGCGATCCTTTGGTCCGGTCGGCACAGGCGGAGCCGAACTGCTGCCGGAAAAGCGCGCGAAGAAAGCCCGCGCTGCGCCACGCCACGCCCCTGGGCGTGGCCACCAAGTTGCTGTGTCGCAGCCAAAAGGGAACTCAGAGATACTGGAGTAGTTTCTGGAGGGACCGGAAGTCAGGGCTGCACCGATAGCGTCCTTCCTGCCCAGCGCCATTTCGGAGAAGCCCACTATAAAAGACGCCACGCAGAGCAACCTCTTCAGTCTGCACAGAGAGCCGGAGAGTACAGACATGGCGGAGAGCAGCGTTCCACGTGGTGAAGTTGGCAAAATGGCGCCGGAAAAGCGGAAAGTTGTGGCAGTCGCAGCCCGACTTTTCCAAGAACTTGCTGACCGTCTGCAGCGGTTGTCATTAGACGAAGAGGGGGCCTGCAATCTTCCCCCACTGTCTGCTGATGACGACGATTTGCCAGAGACACCTCCAACGGAGAGCGCAGGGACACCTGGAGGTGCATCACCGGTGAGATTGTCCCCTCACCACAGGACCTGGGGCTCGTGGGCCGAGATCCCGTCGGAGGAGTCTGCTGTGAGTACCCCGCCAGAGGCGGCCTATTCTTCCTCCTCCAGCCCTGAGGTCATACTTCGATCAAGCTTCCAAGTGCACGACCAAAATTGCCGCAATGGGTGTTCAGAGAGGAGCCGGAACTGATCGAGTACATGCACAGAGTACTTCAACCATTACCTGGGAAGCCAATCCCACCAATCCCAACTGCAGAAAAAGAAAGGGCCCATCAAGAAGCCGAGCTGGCCGAATTGATGGAAAAGTTAAAGGCCCGACACAAAGAACTCTATGCCCCCAAGCACGTGCATTTGCCTTATGAAGAAAAAGTGCGGTATCAAGAAAATACCAAAGAAATAGAGGCATTGTACATACGCAAATGGGATCACCCACGAGAAGGGGAGGAGCCATTAGAAAGAAGAAGAGCAACTGTGGCCAAGTTCGACAAGGTCAGAGGTTATGGGACACTCTTTGACTGCCACACTGGGCAGACCATCCTCGTAAACCGGAGAGCAGTGCAAAGGCCATATCTCCATAAGAAGTTCTACACCTTGGAGGTGGGTGAAATTGTGAAGTACACCTCCATCCAGAGCCTTCGTGGAGAATGGGCTGCAGCGGTCACCAGACCAACAGCCCCAACACAGCTTCCTTTCAAATATTTCCCATCAACGGATTGGGAGTCCGATCCCTTCAACTTGAGGCCGACAAGGTCTGCTCCTAAAGCCTCCACCAGCGCACCCAAGGAGGAAGAGCTTCAACAGGCAAGTTCATAATCTTCTATGTACAGCAAAGAGTCAAGCTCTTCATCTTCTTCATACCGTCGAGAGTCAAGTTCTGCACAGGGTGAAGAAAGTAGGCCAAAGTTGCGGCCACCCAAGTCAGTACCTAGACCCTCTCGGAGCAATGAGAGTTTGTCTAACCCTGGGGTACCAACATATGTACCTAGGCCCTCTCAGAGCCATGAGAGTTCGCCTGTTCCTGAGGTACCTGACGAAAGAGTCGTGGGTCCATCCTGGTTTGGAGATGGTACTCAAGCCCTATTGCCCCACTTTGATCCCGGCTAGTAAGCCTATAACCCCTTCTCAAGCTGCCATCCACAACTCGATCCTCACCAATGTGGTATGGCACAGCTATGTCAATTCTGCACCTGCCCCTGATGTTGGCAGATATAGAGGAACCAAGAGAGGCACTACAAGAGTAAAGAAGAACATCTTCTAAAGAGACTCTAAAGTAATGTCATATTGTTTTCTGTCTAACCATTTTTGTTTTACAGCAACCAAGTTCAAGAATTGTGCCTAGCAGGACTGTGCTAAGATTGTTCCAGTTCAAAGTTCAGCAACGTAACCACTAAGCTTGTGCCAGACTATTAAGTCAAGAGACTCCTAGTCTGTAGGAGATTCAATAAGGACTGTACCCGGCTGATTTGTGGTAAGGCTGTGTTTACCTTTCCCTTCCATGAACTCTTAGTGTAGGTGGACTGCTGATCCTTACACATCTATTTAATGTATATACCAGCAGCTTCATAAGAACTCTTATGCTAAATGTTGCACTTATCAGGTGAATGCCCCTGAACCATGTTAGAGTGTTTATAATTCTGTAAGTCTGTATAGTAAATATGTATATGGTTCTTGTACACAGGAAGGTATCCTCGTGTCTGTGTATATAAAAAAATAGGTAAGGGTTGTACATAGAAAGATAGTCTAATGTCTATGTACATAAAAAGTGAGTCAGAGCTGTACACAGAAAATATCGATGTACTGCACGTGTACACTCAACGCTAAAAACATAAATAATTCTTGTACATACAAATGTATAAAATGCTAAAGGTGTTTAGTAGGTAACTCAACAGGGGACACCTCGGCTCCTCCGAGGGTAGTATTATTGCTGTTGCCCATCGCTAGCACCTGTCTCAATAAAAACAATAGGGAACATTACCCCTTAAAATAGTACTTGCACACATAGTACCCTAGATTACTAACTTAAATGTACTACCTCAAGTTTCTCTAGTACATACATCAAAATAAATATCTCACTTAAGAAAACACTTAGGAATTGTAGCATATTGATACCCAATTCCTGCCACTGTTAGGTACACTTCTTCGTCTCTTTCATTGCGTGTGTGAGATGCTCTGCCTGGCCAGTAGGTGCTCGTGCTAATACAGAATTAAACATGTAATTCTAGGAATAACCTAGTTAGGTTGTTTTGAAAGTGCTCTAGGGGTAAGTAGCATGTAGCCAATAGACCCTAGCAGCCACCCTTACTGTGACCTAGCTCCCACTAGCTAGTATAACCTTATGTGTACTTACAGGAAACTTATTGTTGGCAAAGAAATAAAATGTGTGAGATAATAAAATTGTCTAGTCAGCTTGACGCTAAAGGTATATAGAGCTGAACTAATGTCTAGATAATCTCATGTATAGAGAGTTATACTAATGTTCAGTTTAGCCTCCAAGAATGTGTAGAGAGCTACTAAAATGTCTTAGGAGCTAGAAACTACATGTCAGATAGCTGCCTAATTGTCTAATAAGTGTGAGGGTCCGGACTCGCGGCTGGTGAAGACACTGGAGGTGGATCCTCTGTGCCAGAGAGGCGATGACGCGGGCCGTACTGGGGAATCGGTTCTAAGCAGTTACTGGTGTTCCCCAGAGCCCGCCGCAAAGCAGGATGGACTTGCTGCGGCAGTAACTACCAGGTCATGTTCCCCAGTAGCGACTCGACCTCTCTGGCAGCTGAGACTGGCGCGGTACACAAGGACTAGACAGAGGCGAGGTTAGACGTAGCCGAAGGTCAGGGAAGGCAGCGAGGTTCGTAGTCAGGGGCAACAGCAGAAGGTCTGGGTACACAGGCTTGGGACACACTATAACGCTTTCTCAGGGCACATGGCAACAAGATCCGGCAAGGAGAGGAAGGGGAAGTGGGTTTTTATATGTTAGGGAGTGATTGGAAGTGATTGGGCCAGGCACCAATTAGTGGTGCTCTGGCCCTTTAAATTTAAGCAAGTCGGCGCGCGCACGCCCTAGGGAGCGGAGCCGCGCGCCGGGAGGAAGCAGACGGAGGCGAGAGGTGAGTGAGATGGGGCGCAATCCGAGGGCAGACACGAGCCGTGCCTTGGATCGCGTCCCCTCCGCTGACCAGGGAGCAGCGCTCGCGGTCAGCAATGCCGACCGGAACGCAGCAGACAGAGGCACGCCGTGAGCGCTCCGGGGAGGAAGCGGGACCCGGAACGCTCGGTACCCCCGCCCCAATTGGGTCTCCCCCTCTTCTTGGAACCGAGGAATCTGTAGATGAGTTCTTTGTCTAGAATATTGTCCTCTGGCTCCCAAGACCTCTCTTTTTTTACCTCTTTGAAGCGAGGATTTCTTTAACCGAGAAGACATCAGAGGAGCCCGAGACAGGAGCAGGAACGGTGACCTTGGTGGAAAATTGGTTAAGAATGAGAGACTTGAGAAGGGAAACATGAAAGGAGTTAGGAATACGAAGAGAAGGAGGAAGATGGAGCTTGTAAGAGACAGGGTTGATTTGACTTTGGACCCTAAATGGCCCGAGGTAACGTGGACCCAGCTTGTAGCTAGGGACACGGAACCGAATATATTTGGCAGAGAGCCAAACTTTGTCACCAGGGGCAAAGACAGGAGGAATTCTTCTCTTCTTGTCCGCATGTTTCTTCATACGAGAAGAGGCCAGCGAGAGCGACTTTTGAGTCTCCTTCCAAATAGAGGAAAAGTCCTGGGTCAAATCATCTACGGCAGGAACTCCAGATGAAGTGGGGATGGGGAGGGGGGGAAGCGGGTGACGGCCGTACACCACAAAGAATGGAGACTTGGCGGATGACTCAGAGTCTTTGAAATTGTACGAGAATTCGACCCAATCATCTTTGCGGGAGGAGACAAAATGTCGCAGGTAGTCACCAAGGATCTGGTTTACTTTCTCCACTTGTCCATTATATTGCGGGTGGTAGACGGAGGAAAAATTCAATTTAATCTTTAATTGAGTGCAGAGTGCTCTCCAGAATTTCGAGATGAATTGAACGCCTCTATCGGAGACGGTTTGCGTAGGCAGTCCGTGGAAACGAAAAATGTGCAAAAAAAATAGCTTCGCCAATTGTGGCGCAGAAGGGAGGCCAGGGAGTGGAACGAAATGGGCCATTTTGGAGAATCGATCAACGACCACCCAAATGACAGTTTTGCCATGGGATACAGGAAGGTCAGTGACGAAGTCCATCGCTATGTGTGACCAAGGCTGTTCGGGTACTGGCAGAGGAAGAAGAAGACCCGCGGGCCTCTGGCGAGGAGTTTTATCACGTGCGCAGACAGTACAGGAGCGTACGAAGTCAGTCACATCTTTTTCAAGGGAAGGCCACCAATAGTGTCTGGCAATCAGCTGAGTGGATTTCTTGATTCCAGCGTGACCCGCCAAGTGGGAGGAGTGACCCCATTTGAGAGTCCGGAGGCGAAGACGTGGGGGGACAAAGGTCTTTCCTGGAGGAACTGGCGCCAGAGAAGCCGGAGCAGCAGAGATCAGACACTCAGGGGGAATGATGTGTTGGGGAGAGGTTTCTGCCTCCGTGGCATCAGTGGAACGAGATAGGGCATCCGCCCTGACATTGTTGTCTGCAGGACGAAAATGTATCTGGAAATTGAAGCGGGCGAAGAACAATGACCACCTGGCCTGGCGAGGATTTAAGCGCTGAGTGGACTGTAGGTATGACAGATTTTTGTGGTCAGTGTAGAAGGTGATTGGGTGGAGGGACCCTTCCAGGAGATACCTCCACTCCTCAAGTGCCATTTTAATGGCCAACAATTCTCGGTCACCAATATCGTAATTGTTTTCAAGAGGAAAAAATGTTTTAGAGAAAAAAACGCAAGTGACGTTTTTTCCTTTAGCGTTTTTCTGAAGAAGAACCGCCCCGGCTCCTACTGAAGAGGCGTCCACCTCAAGGAAGAATGGCTTTAGAGGATCAGGCCTAGTCAAGACTGGTGCGGAGGCGAAGTCGGCCTTAAGGCGAGTAAAAGCTTCTTCCACTTGGGGAGGCCAGGATCTCGGATTTGCATCTTTCTTGGTCAGAGCCACAATGGGAGCCACAATAGTGGAGAAGTGGGGGATAAACTGACGGTAGTAATTAGCGAATCCGAGGAAGCGCTGGATAGAGCGAAGTCCGGAGGGGCGTGGCCAATCCAAGATTTGCATCTTTCTTGGTCAGAGCCACAATGGGAGCCACGATAGTGGAGAAGTGGGGGATAAACTGACGGTAGTAATTAGCGAATCCGAGGAAGCGCTGGATAGAGCGAAGTCCAGAGGGGCGTGGCCAATCCAAAACTGCGGAGAGCTTATCGGGGTCCATTTGAAGACCCTGTCCTGAGACCAGATATCCCAGAAAAGGAAGACAGGTACGTTCAAAGAAGCATTTTTCAATTTTGGCGTAGAGATGGTTAACACGGAGGTGCTGGAGCACTTGGCAAACATGGAGGTGGTTTTCCTCTAGGTTGGAGAAGAAGATTAGAATGTCATCGAGATAGACCACCACGCAAGTATACAACAAGTCCCAGAAGATCTCATTGACAAAGTCTTGGAAGACTGCAGGGGCATTGCAAAGACCGAATGGCATGACCAGGTATTCGAAGTGACCATCTCTGGTGTTAAAAGCAGTTTTCCACTCATCTCCTTCACGAATTCTATTGAGATTATACGCGCCCCTGAGGTCAAGCTTAGTAAAAAATCTTTGCTCCGCGCAGCCGGTCAAAGAGTTCCGAGATGAGTGGCAGAGGGTAGCGGTTCTTTATAGTGATCTTATTGAAGCCACGGTAGTCTATACAAGGGCATAGAGACCCGTCCTTCTTGGCAACAAAGAAGAATCCTGCTCAAGACTTCCTGATGAAACCTTTTTTGAGATTCTCCTGAATATACTCCGTCATGGCCTCAGTTTCAGGAGCGGAGAGAGGGTAAATCCTGCCACGGAGCGGCGTGGTCCCCGGGAGCAAGTCAATAGGGCAGTCGTAGGGCCTATGTGGTGGTAAGACCTCTGCCTGTTTCTTGCAAAAGACGTCAGAAAAGTCTTGATAGGCCTTTGGAAGGCCGAGCAAAGGAGAAGCAATGGAGACTTGGCTGGTGGGAAGCGACTTAAGGCAGCGTGTGTGGCAGGAAGAGCCCCAGGATTTTATGTCCCCCGTGGTCTAGTCGAGGGTTTGAGAATGCCGCTGGAGCCAGGGTAAGCCAAGAAGGATGTCAGAGGTGCAGTTAGACAGGACAAAGAAGCCACGGTCATGCGTACTGGGGCCGTGCGGTAACGCACGGTGGAATTCAGTTGTTCTCCGTTAACTGAGGAAATGAAGAAGGGCTTGACTAGACGGATAACAGGGATGTTAAACCGGTTGATGAAGGAGGCTTTAATGAAGTTTCCTGCTGAACCGGAGTCCAAGAATGCCTCCGCAGAGAAGGAGGCTTTATCAGCTGGAGAAATCTGCACTGGAATAGTCAGGCGTGGAGAGGAGGAATTTACACCCAGTGACGCCTCTCCCACGTTCACTAGGTGCGAGCATTTCCCTGATGCTGAGGACAAAGAGGACAATCCTTTAGGAAATGTTCAGAGCTCGCACAGTATAGGCATAAGTTCTCGTTCCTCCGGCGAGTCCTCTATTGTTGGGTCAGGCGAGACCGGTCCACTTGCATGGCCTCCTCAGCGGGAGGCACAGTAACTGACTGCAAAGGATGCTGGAAGAGAGGAGCCAGGCGTGGGTATCGCCTGGTGCGAACGAGATCTTTCTCCTGGCGGAGCTCCTGACGTCTCTCAATGTAGCGCAAATCAATGCGGGTAGCCAGGTGGATAAGTTCAGTCAGGGAGGAGGGTATCTCTTGTGCGGCCAGACAATCCTTAATATGGCTGGATAAACCTTTTTTAAAGGTCGCGCAGAGAGCCTCATTGTTCCAGGCCAACTCAGAGGCCAAAGTACGGAATTGTATGGCGTATTCGCCCACAGTAGAGTCTCCTTGGACAAGGTTCAGTAAGGCAGTTTCCGCGGATGAGGCACGGGCAGGTTCCTCAAAGACACTGTGGACTTCAGAAAAGAAGGACTGGACGGAGGCAGTGGCAGGATCGTTGCGGTCCCAAAGCGGCGGGGCCCAGGCCAAGGCCTTCCCAGAAAGTAAACTGACGACGAACGCCCCCTTAGACCGTTCTGTGGGGAATTGGTCCTACAACATCTCTAAGTGCAGGGAGCATTGGGACAGGAATCCCCGGCACTTTTTAGAGTCCCCGTCAAACTTATCTGGGAGAGACAGGCAGACTCTAGCAGAAGTAGCAGCAGCTCGGAGAGGAGGAGATGCTGGAGCTGGCAGTTGAGGCTGTGGAGGCAGAAGCTGTTGTATCATGGCGGTCAACTGCGACAGCTGTTGTCCTTTTGAGCAATCTGCTGGGACTGCTGGGCAACCACGGAGGTGAGATCAGCGAGGCTTGGCAGCGGTTCCTCAGCGGGATCCATGGCCGGATCTACTGTCAGGGTCCGGACTAGCGGCTGGTGAAGACACTGGAGGTGGATCCTCTGTGCCAGAGAGGCGATGACGCGGGCCGTACTGGGGAATCGGTTCTAAGCAGTTACTGGTTCACCAGAGCCCGCCGCAAAGCAGGACGGACTTGCTGAGGCAGTAACTACCAGGTCATGTTCCCCAGTAGCGACTCGACCTCTCTGGCAGCTGAGACTGGCGCGGTACACAAGGACTAGACAGAGGCGAGGTCAGACGTAGCAGAAGGTCAGGGAAGGCAGCGAGGTTCGTAGTCAGGGGCAACAGCAGAAGGTCTGGGTACACAGTCTTGGAACACACCTTAACGCTTTCTCAAGGCACAAGGCAACAAGATCCGGCAAGGAGAGGAAGTGGGTTTTTATATGTTAGGGAGTGATTGGAAGTGATTGGGCCAGGCACCAATTAGTGGTGCACTGGCCCTTTAAATTCAAGCAAGTCGGCGCACGCGCGCCCTAGGGAGCGGGGCCGCGTGCCGGGAGGAAGCAGACGGAGGCGAGAGGTGAGTGAGATGGGGCGCGATCCGAGGGCGGACACGAGCCCCCATTGTCTAGTTCACCTCTGGTCACCTCTCATCTAGATAGTTATTGAGCTAATGGTTTATTTAGGATGCATGTAAATATGATTGTATAGATGTCTATAAATAGTTAATTACCTGTATACAGCGTAGCAGAACCTGCGGGTCACGTGGTCAGGAAAACTCTATGGTTTTTGCTTTAGGACCTTTGGAGGTCCCTATGACGTATTCTACCCATCACTCCTTGTAACGGTGAGTGACAGTTACTGGGACCAATCCAAAACGGCCCTGCCCATATAAGGGAGCGGCGGCCATTGCTCTCTCTCTCTTTGCTCCTGTGCTCCTGACGAGGAAGGACCTGTACAGCCATCTCCCGCAGTGAGTTAAGCCCGAGCCTTGCGGCAACTGCTGATCGAGTCTAAATTGAGTGGATCAATCCCTAAGCACTCTGCATGATTACCGGACCTTATCTATCCCCTAAATCAGGACGGATCTGCAAATATTACCCTAAATTCAGAGACTGTATCTAAAAGTCAAGGTCCTCAACAACTGTCAGTCATTGCACTATATTGAGACTGTATTCCTGAGACTGTTATTGTGCATTGAATGTACTGCAAGCCTTTCAGTAAAGTTTGTTCAAGTTCAAGTACCTTTTGGACCTTCAGTCATTTTGTATATGCACCTATCGTTACTGGGAAGGGCGGCGATAGGCTGGAGAATTACCTCAGCATACTAGCCCTCAGTCTGGCGTCACGAACTATAGGGTTAACATTAACCCCTCATTTACCGAAACAACACCCCAACTACCATACACCCCCCCAAGGGCTACCACATCCATGGCAACCAATCAGATCGCTTCTTTCATTTTCAAAAATGAAAGAAGCGATCTGATTGGTTGCTATGGGCAACTTAGCAACTTTACCTCTAGACAGGATTTGATAAATTTCCCCCATATAACTTACTTAAGTTGTTTTATTTATTTATTTATTTTTACCACTTTATTACTACCTGCCATATCACAGAAAAAAATAATGCTTCCATATGTTACTCACTAGGTCATGTTTTACAAAATCCCTCTATTCTGCTGCTCACTCATTCTGACATCTACTGTCCAAGGCAAGCACTAAGCCCACCCTCACTCACAATGCAGTCCCTTCCTCCCTGAGTCTGCTGTACTGTTTTCTTTGTGTATTCATTCAATCACTGTAACACCCTCATATTGCTTTAAGTTTAAGGGGTACTCGACCCCTGGACATCTTATAAGGACAAGGTATAAGATGTCTGATCGCGGGGGGTTCCGGCTGCCATGCCCCCTCAATTCATGTCTATGGGAGGGGGCGTGACAAGCGACCACAGCCGTCACACCGTCTCCCATAGACATGAATGAAGGGGGCGTAGCGTGACATCATGATCACGGTCGCCCTAAACCAGCATTCTGAACAAAAATGTTTAGAAGGCTGGGGTGCCGTCCGGAGGCCATAGGGAGCCTTGGCAATACCGTCTTGGTGTCTGTTATATTGGAATCCTAAGGTGCCTAAGGTGTATAGACAATTCTGATATTATAGTAGGAGAGTGTGCACCAAGTAAATGTCTTACATGTTAAATCATATAAAGTCATTAACAAACCCTATTGTTGTCATATTGTACCTTAGTCATGCATTTTGTAACCGAGTTGAGGAGCTCCTCCATGACCAGGTCCACACACTTTAATGCCGGCCCTTTCAGCTTCACTATCTGTTTTTTCACAATTGCCTGGAACGCCATATCTGGAGTGAAAAGCCCAGTCCTGTAAAGAAGAAAACTACAATATATCACATCCTATAAAAGTTAGTCACGAGGTAAAGCCGGTCCTGGGCACTAATGTGAAAACTTTACTCCTAACCTAAGGGTGCGTTCACACGCTATTTGTTTTTGCGGGTTTTTACTCTGCGGAAAATCCGCTGCAGTCCCTACTGACTTCAATGGGGCTTGCAACGGATTTTCCGCAGCGTAAATTTCTCCGTGGAAAATCTGCTACGGACAGCCGAGAAGAGCCCGCCCACTTTCAAACGAAAAACCCGCAAAAACAAATAGCGTGTGAACGCACCCTCCAGGAACAAACTTTATTTTCGGCAGCAGACAAAGCAGACCCCCGTTCTCTCAATGAGTGACCAGAGAACCTGCCGTACACCTGTTCTCCTGCGATCCCGCCACCATACTCTCTCTGCTCTTTGCGGGTTGTGGGTGGGGCTTGGCGGGCTGACACATTACCAGGCACCTGCAGCAGGACACTTCACCATCATAGGTGAGGTGGGCCTACCGGGGAGGACTCGGGAGAAAGGAGAATGGTCCACTTGGTGGCTGTAGATGTCAGTCATGCCAGTGTGAGGTGCAGACTTACAAGCTATGCAATTATGCATTCACTTCTCCCCTCAGCTGTCCGGAGATTAGCGAAGATACAGCGAGGGGAGGGGAAGGCAGAACTGGGCAGGACGCAACCCTGCACCTCCCTCAGCAGGAGGGACATCTTCTGTCATGGGGATCTAGATCTGCACAGCCCGCTCCTGTCATGGGGACCTAGATCTGCCCTGCTCCTGTCATGGGATCTAGATCTGCATAGCCCCGCTCCTGTCATGGGGACCTAGATCTGCACAGCCCCCCTCCCGTCATGGGGACCTAGATCTGCACAGCCTCGCTCCTGTCATGGGGATCTAGATCTGCATAGCCCCGCTCCTGTCATGGGGACCTAGATCTGCACAGCCCCGCTCCTGTCATGGGGACCTAGATCTGCACAGCCCGCTCCTGTCATGGGGACCTAGATCTGCACAGCCCGCTCCTGTCATGGGAACCTAGATCTGCACAGCCCCGCTCTTGTCATGGGGACCTAGATCTGCACAGCCCCGCTCCTGTCATGGGGACCTAGATCTGCACAGCCTCGCTCCTGTCATGGGGACCTAGATCTGCACAGCCCTGCTCCAGTCATGGGGACCTAGATCTGCACAGCCCCGCTCCCGTCATGGGGACCTAGATCTGCACAGCCCCGCTCCCGTCATGGAAACCTAGATCTGCACAGCCCCGCTCCCGTCATGGGGACCTAGATCTGCACAGCCCGCTCCCGTCATGGGGACCTAGATCTGCACAGCCCCGCTCCCGTCATGGGGACCTAGATCTGCACAGCCCTGCTCCTGTCATGGGTACCTAGATCTGCACAGCCCGCTCCCGTCATGGGGACCTAGATCTGCACAGCCCCCCTCCCGTCATGGGGACCTAGATCTGCACAGCCCGCTCCTGTCATGGGGACCTAGATCTGCACAGCCTCGCTCCTGTCATGGGGACCTAGATCTGCACAGCCCAGCTCCTGTCATGGGGACCTAGATCTGCACAGCCCGCTCCTGTCATGGGGACCTAGATCTGCACAGCCCGCTCCCGTCATGGGAACCTAGATCTGCACAGCCTCGCTCCTGTCATGGGGACCTAGATCTGCACAGCCCAGCTCCTGTCATGGGGACCTAGATCTGCACAGCCCGCTCCTGTCATGGGGACCTAGATCTGCACAGCCCCGCTCCTGTCATGGGGACCTAGATCTGCACAGCCCCGCTCCTGTCATTGGGACCTAGATCTGCACAGCCCCGCTCCTGTCATGGGGACCTAGATCTGCACAGCCCCGCTCCTGTCATGGGGACCTAGATCTGCACAGCCCCGCTCCTGTCATGGGGACCTAGATCTGCACAGCCCTGCTCCTGTCATGGGGACCTAGATCTGCACAGCCCCGCTCCCGTCATGGGAACCTAGATCTGCACAGCCCTGCTCCTGTCATGGGGACCTACATCTGCACAGCCCGCTCCCGTCATGGGGACCTAGATCTGCACAGCCCTGCTCCTGTCATGGGGACCTAGATCTGCACAGCCCGCTCCCGTCATGGGGACCTAGATCTGCACAGCCCCCCTCCTTTCATGGGGTCGTAGATGTGAACAGCCCCGCTCCTGTCATGGGGACCTAGATCTGCACAGCCCCGCTCCTGTCATGGGGACCTAGATCTGCACAGCCCCCCTCCTTTCATGGGGTCGTAGATGTGAACAGCCCCGCTCCTGTCATGGGGACCTAGATCTGCACAGCCACGCTCCCGTCATGGGGTCGTAGATGTGAACAGCCCCGCTCCTGTCATGGGGACCTAGATCTGCACAGCCCCGCTCCCGTCATGGGGACCTAGACCTGCACAGCCCTGCTCCTGTCATGGGGACCTAGATCTGCACAACCCCGCTTGGGAGCAGGGGTGAGGGAAGTGCGAGGAGGGAGCTGTGTACGGGGCTGAGGGAGGTGCGAGGAGGGAGCTGTGTACGGGGCTGAGGGAGGTGCGAGGAGGGAGCTGTGTACGGGGCTGAGGGAGGTGCGAGGAGGGAGCTGTGTACGGGGCTGAGGGAGGTGCGAGGAGGGAGCTGTGTACGGGGCTGAGGGAGGTGCAGGGTTGCGTCCTGCCCAGTTCTGCCTTCCCCCTCTCCCCTCGCTGTATCTATTGCAATCTCCGAACAGCTGAGGGGAGGAGCGAATGCAGAATTGCATAGGACGCAGTTCTGCACCTCACACCGGCTATGCATCCATATAACAATCCAATATAATAACCCAATGCACATCACCATAGGAAGCTGATGACTGACGTATTGAGTCTAAGAAGCTCCGGACTATAAATCAATTCTGTCATTCATCTCTGCACTGCATAGTCTAGGAAAGACTCGTCCATTGGGAAAATGTCTCTTTAGTTAGAAGGGTTTCTGATAATCATCTGAGCACAAGGAGTCTACGGCAGGGACGCTCAGGGTCCGGCTGTCATCTACAGGGGAGCCTGGCAGCAAGTGTTTAATTTCCCTGCAGCGCCACCACTGGAGAAAAGAATGATTACATGGTGAACAATGAAACCAGTGGGACATGTGTAACAGACCTGCTGAGTCCTCCAGAGCAAGAGGAGATCTTTAAGCCTAATGCACCCAATTAGGGATTCAGAACCTCGAATTTTCTCATTTCCATGACCTTACTTATTTAATTAAAGATGGCGCTGAGGGTATCGTCTCTTTATTTTATAGAGGCTTCATCTCTTACTATTAACTGAGGAACTTTTGGGGTAATGTTTCTTCATAAGGAAAGCGTCATAAAGACGTATGAAGACTTAAAGGGGAACTATGGTGGAAAACATTTTTTATTTTGTATCAACTGGTGCCAGAAAGTTAAACAGATTGTAAATGACTTCTTTTTAAAAATCTTAATCCTTCCAGCACTTCTCAGCTGCTGTATGCTCCACAGGAAGTTGTGTAGTTCTTTTCTGTCTGACCACAGTGCTCTCTGCTGCCACCTCTGTATGTGTCAAGGACTTTCCCGAGCAGGAGAAGTTTGCTATAGGGATTTTACTCGTACTCTGGACAGTTCCTGACATGGACAGAGGTGTCAGCAGAGAGCACTGTGGAGCAGACTGGAAAGAACTGCACAACTTCCTGTGGAGCCTACAGCAGCTGATAAGTACTGGAAGGATTAAGATTTTTAAATAGAGGTAATTTACAAATCTGTCTAACTTTCTGGCACCAGTTGATAAAAAAAAAAAAAAAAAAAAAAAAGTTTTCCACTGGAGTACCCCTTTAACCCCCTAAGGACTCAGCTCATTTGGGCCTTAAGGACTAAGACAATTTTATTTTTACGTTTTCGTTTTTTCCTCCTCCCCTTCAAAAAATCATAACTCTTTTATATTTTCATTCACAGACTAGTATGAGGGCTTGTTTTTTGTGCAACCAGTTGTCCGTTGTAATGCCATCACTCACTTTACCATAAAATGTATGGCGCAACCAAAAAAATACTATTTGTGTGGGGAAATAAAAAATAAAACCGCAATTTTGCAAATTTTGGAAGGTTTTGTTTTCACGCCGTACAATTTATGGTAAAAATGACATGTGATTTTTATTCTCTGGGTCGATACGATTAAAATGATACCCATGATTATACACTTTTCTATTATTGTTGCGCTTAAAAAAAAATCGCCAACTTTTTAACCAAATTTGTACGTTTAAAATCCCCCTATTTTGAAGACCTATAACTTTTTCATTTTTCCGTATAAGCGGCGGTATGAGGGCTAATTTTTTGCGCCGTGATCTGTACATTTTATTAATACCATATTTGCTTATACAAAACTTTTATTACATTTTTTATAAATTTTTTTAGAATAAAATGTTATAAAAAAGCAGCTATTTTGGACTTTTTTTTTACGTTCACGCCGTTCACCGTACGGGATCATTTACATTTTATTTTAATAGTTTGGATATTTACGCACGCGGCGATACCAAATATGTATATAAAAAAAATTTTTACACTTTTTGGGGGTGAAATAGGGAAAATGGGACAATTTACATTTTTATTGGGGGAGGGGGTTTTTCACATTTTTTTTACTTTATTTTTTAACTTTTTTAACTTTTATTTTTACACTCTTATAGTCCCCATAGGGGACTATTTATAGCAACCATTCGATTGCTAATGCTGTTCAGTGTTATGTATAGGACACAGCACTGATCAGCATTATCAGCCATCTTCTGCTCTGGTCTGCGAGAAGGCCGATCAGAGCAGAAGACTCCAGGAAGGCAGCGGAGCCAGGTGAGGGGACCTCCGTCTGCCGTGCTGGATGATCGGATCGCCGCGGCAGCGCTGTGGGCGATCCGATCATCCTGTTAAGTGACCGCGATGCTGCAGATGCCGTGATCTGTATTGATCACGGCATCTGAGGGTTTAATGGCGGACATCCGCGGAATCGCGGGTGTCCGCTATTACCAACGGGTCCCTGGCTGCGATCCACAGCCGGGACCTGCCGCGCATGATGCCGGCATCGCTCCGATGCCCGCGGTTATGCTCAGGACGTAAATGTAAGTCCTGGTGCGTTAAGTACCACATCACCAGGACGTACATTTACGTCCTGCGTCGTTAAGGGGTTAAAGGCCATTGATGCTCCACTGGGAATTATGGGAACAAATGATATGCAAAGTAGCTCTCACACCCACCTTTGCAGATAGCTGAATACTATGGATGACACCTAGAAAACAGATCAAACTTCAGGGTGTTCAGCTGCTTACACCAAATAACCTGTTCAATAAGTATTGGATGATCCGGAGAGAACTGGGCCATTTCTGCCAATACTTATCTGATGTCTGATTGGCCCATTTATGCAGATTTATACTGTCCAATGGTTGATGTTCAAGGAAAATCCTTGTGGTGTCCCGTTACCGTATGGTATACCGTACCTTGTATGGTGGTCCCCAAAGTCAGAGTTACTTCTTTCCGGTGGGGTCCTCCTGGTGGGGTCCTCCTGGTGGGATAGCCCCTAGTCGCCTCTTCCTTCTTCAATTTTGTGATGTTTACATGTATATGTAATTATATATTTAATGCTGTATATATAGTGTTGCAGGACCTTAGGTCATGTGATTAGTGTTAATTCTATTAGAGTATGTTGAAGGACCTTACTAGGTCACGTGTGTGGTCACATGTCTAGACCGTAATTCTTTGTAAAGTGAATGACGGATGGTATGGACCAATGAGCTTAAGGCCAGCCCCTGCCCATATAAGGGAGCTGCAGCCAATGATCGCTCTCTTGGGTGCCGGACGATCAGAGGAGAGGAGATCCGTGCTACTTTCAAAGAAAAGACCAGGCCATTAGCCTGCAAATTCCGCAACTTGCGAAACCGTGAGTTTAACTACCAATCCCCGCTAAAGCTAGAGTGACTACTGGACCTAATACCAATCCCCTAAATCCAGTGTAACAGCGCATATTAACCTCCTAAGCTCTATAAAACTCACGAGGTCCCAACCAGCTGTCAAACTCCAAATAGACTTTGTTACATGGACTGTTCCTGTTTGATTCTGCATAAAAGCTGCAGTAAAAGTTCCGACAGTTTTCAGCAAAATCTCCGGTTGTGGACACTCATTTATTTAATACCTCCCTATCGCTCTTGGGACGGATGGTGGTAGTACAAGCATACAGAGGAGCCCACACCCTGGCGTCACGAGTATAAAGGGTTAACCAGACACCCTTAAATTACCGCACAGCTACACCCCATATACCCTACACCTCCAAGCTACCACACTCTTATGGACAAACCACACAGAGGGTATATCAGTTATGTCACAGCTGTTAAAAACTACTATACGAGGATCCATAATACCTGATGCCGTGGATGTTTTTAATGGCATAACTGATCTCTCGCCTTAGATCCTTCCCTTCAAACTCTGTCTGCAAGAACGAAAAACATAAAAAAAATAATAAGTATATAAGAAGTGAGAAGATTAAATGGGCATTTAAACAAATTTTTGCTATTGCACTCCTTGTGGTAAATAAAAATTATTTCTAGTACTTTGTTTATTAAAAATGTTTTCTAGGTTTTATTTGTGTTTAAAAAAGCTGCCACTAGGTGTCTCCCTACTTGTCCAGAACACATTTTCCCCCATCTCTTGCACAGACTTTGGACTCCTGCTGGCCTGGCAGAAGTCCAAAATCAGGAAATGCTGAGGTGTGTGCAGCCTTAGCCAATCATAGCTCATCTCACACTGAACTGCTCTGGGCTGTGTGTAGCAGAGTGAAAGAGGAAGTTCTCCCCAGTATGGCTTCAGATGATGTCACACCTTCTGGGGAACACCCCTTCCCAGTCTGTGAATCTGACTGAGCAGAAAATACAGAGCAATATCAAGGTAGAAAACTAAAAAATAATAAAAGTAAAGGCCGGGGGTGGTTTATCATGATGGGAGCGGTGACCTGGGAGGATTATAAAATTTAACAAGATCATGAGAGGTACTCTTTAAATAGCAGGTCATGTGTTGCCAACAACAGAATGTCTCTTCTATTCTATTCACACGGCACAATTTCCGCTTGCGGAATTCCACCTGAAATTAAAGCCCATAGACTTCTATAGGATTCTGCACTCCCATTCACACTTCTGAATTTCCGCATGAATACTCAAAGCACCAAACAAGGGACTTTGAATTCATTGCTTTAGTTGCACTCCACGTTAAATCCGCATTTTGTGGTGAAAAAAAAAGCCCCCTTCACTACAATGGGCTTCCGTAGCTGGATTCCGCAAAAATGCTGAATGCAGAATTTTAGCTGCAGTGTGACTAGGACTGCGGAATCCCATTGAAATTAACAAGGGTATAAACGCATGCAGAATTTCCATGCGGATTTCAATGCGGAAATTCTGGCGTGTGACCATAGCCTTAGGACTGAACATTTACTATTTACCAAACGGCCATGTGTAGGCGTCTACTCAAAATGTTGCTAAAATGAAATTAATCATAATCCAGAGGGTTAAAGGGGTACTCCGGTGGAAAACAATTTTTTTAATCAACTGGAGACAGAAAGTTAAACAGATTTGTAAATTACTTCTATTTAAAAATCTTAATCCTTCCAGTACTTATCAGCTGCTGTATGCTCCAGGGGAAGTTGTGTAGTTATTTTCTGTCTGACCACAGTGCTCTCTGCTGCCACCTCTGTCCATGTCAGGAACTCTCCAGAGCAGGAAAGGTTTACTATGGAAATTTGCTCCTGCTCTGGACAGATCCTGACATGGACAGAGGTGTCAGCAGAGAGCACTGTGGTCAGACTGGAAAGAACTACACAACTTCCTCTGGAGCATACAGCATCTGACAAGTACTGAAAGGATTAAGATTGTTAAATAGAAGTCATTTACAAATCTGATTAACTTTCTGGCACCAGTTGATTTAAAAAAAAAAAAAAATTCCACTGGAGTACCCCTTTAAAGGGGTACTCCGCCCCTAGACATCTTATCCCCTTTCCAAAGGATAGGGGATAAGATGTCAGATCGCCGGGGTCCTGCTGCTGGGGACCCCGGGGATCGCTGCTGCAGCACCCCGCTATCATTACTGCGCAGAGCGAGTTTGCTCTGCACATAATGACGGGCAATACAGGGGCCGGAGCATCGTTACGTCACAGCTCCGCCCCTCATGACATCACGGCCCGCCCACATCAATACAAGTCTATGGGAGGGGGCGTTGCGGTCGTCACGCCCCCTGCCATAGACTTGCATTAAGGGGACGGGCCGTGATGTCATGAGGGGCAGAGCCATGACATCACGCTGCTCCGGCCCCTGTTATCGCCCGTCATTACGCACAGAGCGAACTCGCTCTCCGCAGTAATGATAGCGGGGTGCTGCAGCGGCGATCCCCGGGGTCCCCAGCAGCAGGACCCCGGCGATCTGACATCTTATCCCCTATCCTTTGGATAGGGGATAAGATGTCTAGGGGCGGAGTACCCCTTTAAGTTAGCAATGGTAGCCATTTTCTTTTTACAAGAATAAGGTCCGTACCTTCACCAGCTCAAACGGGAAGCGCTCATGAAAGATCCGATTGATTTTGGCGCCGCTGGATAGCTCCAGGGTGTCCACCTGATGTCCTGATCCTCCGATTCTCTTCTCAAAATCAAGCGCAAAATTCTGCACCAACCTTCAAAAAAGTAGAAAAGAAAAAAAAAGGCATATCAATGGTTAAATGTGTAAAAATAACAAAAACAAAAAATAATGCATTAGATATTCTCACTCTCTTTGACTTCATGGCCTGCACATACCTTAATCACATGACAAGCCGAGGTATACCATGCTTTGGTTTTCCCAAAATTTCATTTTGCTCGCAGCATTAAACAATATAGTAGTCTATGGGCCGCGTTCACACCACGTTTTTGCAATACAGTTCCCGTTTACGTTTTTAATGTGAAAACCGTACGGAACCGTATTGAAAACCGTATGCATTGACTCACCATTAAAAATCGTATGCCAAACGATGCATCCGGTTGTGTCCGTTTTGCGTCTTGTACGGTTTTGTTCATTTTTTTTCCCCGTACCCAAAACCGTAGCCTACCACGGTTTTTGGTCCAGGTGAAAAACTGTATTGACCCGTATACTTTTTTTTAACATGGGAGTCAATGGGAACCGTACAGAACTGTATGTGCATACGGTTCCATACGGTTTTTGACTTTCCACAGTTTTTTTCTTGGCATTTCAATCAAACAAGTGAAACTTTATTCATAATGGAGTGAAAAGTTAACAACATACTTTTTTTTTTCTTAAAAAAAACGGAAGCAACCGGACATCATTTTTCAAACTGTATATGGGTTAAAATTTGTACACACGTTTTGATACAGTTTAGTCCGGTTTTGAGGAATGCGTTTTTCATGAAAAACCTGATACAGGAACTGGATTGCAAAAACGTGGTGTGAATGCAGCCTTATTCTATGCAGCAGAATACAAGCATCCTGATGTTAAAGGAGTACTCCGGAAGGGGGGGGGAATTTTCAAATCAGCTGGTGCCAGAAAGTTAAACAGATTTGCAAATTACATCTATATAAAAAATCTTCATCCTTCCAGTAGTTATCAGCTGCTGTATGCTCCACAGGAAGTTGTGTAGTTCTTCCCAGTCTGACCACAGTGTTCTCTGCTGCCACCTCTGTCTGTGTCAGGTACTGTGCAGAGCAGGATAGGTTTTCTATGGGGATTTGCTTCTACTCTGGACTGTTCTTGACATGGACAGAGGTGGCAGCAGAGAGCACTGTGGTCAGACTGGAAAGAACAACTCAACTTCCTGTGGAGCATACAGCAGCTGATATTTTTTATTAGAAGTAATTTACAAATCTTTATAACTTTCTGGTAACAGTTGATTTAATAATAAAAAAATTTTTTTGGGAATACACTAGGCCCATGGACACCTATGTGGGCTCCAATATGTAGAAACATATTTTCCAACCAGGGTGCCTCCAGCTGTTGCAAAACTACAACTTCCAGCATGCCCGGACAGCCGTTGGCTGTCCGGGCATGCTGGGAGTTGTAGTTTTGCAACAGCTGGAGGCACCCTGGTTGGGAAACACTAGTGTAGGATTTTTGTTCTCCAATCATCTTTGGCCAAATAGAAGTAATATATACAGTCATGGAAACATATTCACTTACTTTAACAACACTTTGGTCTTTAGTAACGGCCCCTCGGCCATAAGACTTTTGCGAACCTCAGCATCGTGTTCTACGGAAACCGTATGGCTCTGCGGTTTGCTCCTAAATTCCGACAACGTGTTCTGTATTTGGTTGATGGAAGGATCCTTCACAAGACAAGATCAGATAAGAAATATGTCACTACGGTCAGTGAGGAATCTATATTTCTTTGATTCTTTGATGTACTACATACTGTTAATTTTTCCACTACACCTTCTTACGGAAATAAATCACATATCTACATATATATATATATATATATATATATATATATATATATATATATATATGAGATAGTAAAACAGTATACAGATAGAGCTGGAGGGGAGGGGTATAACTACTGTATATATCCTGATCCTATGGAGATAGCAGCAGTATACAAATAGAGCTGCAGGGGAGGTGTATTACTACTATATGTAGTGATCAAACATAGATAGCAGCAGCAGTATACAGATAGAGCTGGAAGGGTGGGGTATAATTACTATATATATCCTGATCCCATAGAGATAGAAGCAGTATACAGATAGAGCTGGAGGGGAGGGGTATAACTACTATATATATATATACAAAAAAAGAGGATTGCAGCAGCACACATTGGTCAAAAAAATTGAGGCTCTTAGCGCACTTTTTGATCAAAACGTGTCCCCCATCCACCACGGGGAGGTGGCCTCATTTAGGATGGGAACCTAGCACAAATTCTGAGCCTAACACTCAACTATCCACTCACCTCTGCTGGGCATATAGCCTCTGACTGGGTGACATGCTGGATCCATTTAAAACTCCACCTGTGAGAAAGGGGGAGGGGTGCACAGCTAAACAGGGTGCCATTACCCCCTGAATTGTACACACAAGAAAATATATATATATATATATATATATATATATATATATATATATATATATAGATATATATAGATAGATAGATAAATAGAGAGAAAGAGAGAGAGAGAGAGAGAGAGAGAGATCAAACATAGATAGCAGGAGCAGTATACAGATAGAGCTGGAAGGGTGGGGTATAACTACATATCCTGATCCCATAGAGATAGCAGCATTATACAGATAGAGCTGGGAGGAGAGGTGTATAACTACTATATCTATCCTAATCCCATAGAGATAGCAGCAGTTTACAGATAGAGCTGGGAGGGGAGGTGTATAACTACTGTATATACTGATCCAGTAAAGATAGCAGCAACAGTATACAGATAGAGCTGAAGGGGGGGGGGGAGTATAACTACTATACATCCTGATACCATAGATAGCAACAGTATACAGATAGAGCTGGGAGGGGAGGTGTATAACTACTAGATATGCTGATCCAATAAAGATAGCAGCAGCAGTATACAGATAGAGCTGAAGGGGAAGAGTATAACTAATATACATCTTGATACTATAGAGAGCAGCAGTATACAGATAGAGCTGGGAAGGGAGGTGTATAACTACTGTATAAACAGATCCAATAAAGATAGCAGCAGCAGTATACAGAAAGAGCTGAAGGAGAGGAGTATAACTACTTCACATCCTGATCCCATGGAGATAGCAGCAGTGTACAGACAGAGCTGGAGGTGTAAAACTACTACATACCTTTCTGGGGGTCAGACTGGTGATCACTTGACCCAGTTACAGTAATGAAACACATGGATTCAGCTGGATTTGTAAATAACCGTATAACCCCTCCATGGCCATGTACCAGCAGTACAGACACCATGGACAGTGTTGACATCATTTTGCCTGTTACTGTGTAGTTTCCGCAGTCGCCATATCACATTTGTCTTTATGCTTCTGCACATTCTGCATTAGAATCTACTTTGGGAATATTAGCTAATGCCTGGCAGTCCGGATTCCTGCACCATAAAGTGCCGAGAAAGACCCACTGACTGGATATTGCAATACATTTACAGCAGTGTTTCCCAACTAGGATGCCTCCAGCTGTTGCAAAACTACAGATCCCAGCATGCTATTGCAAAACTACAACTCCCAGCCAGCTATTGCAAAACTACAACTCCCAGCCAACTATTGCAAAACTACAACTCCCAGCCTGCTATTGCAAAACTACAACTCCCAGCCAGCTATTGCAAAACTACAACTCCCAGCCAGCTATTGCAAAACTACAACTCCCAGCCAGCTATTGCAAAACTACGACTCCCAGACAGCTATTGCAAAACTACAACTCCCAGCCAGCTATTGCAAAACTACGACTCCCAGCCAGCTATTGCAAAACTACAACTCCCAGACAGCTATTGCAAAACTACGACTCCCAAACAGCTATTGCAAAACTACAACTCCCAGCCAGCTTTTACAAAACTACAACTCCCAGCCAGCTATTGCAAAACTATGACTCCCAGCCAGCTATTGCAAAACTACAACTCCCAGCCAGCTATTACAAAACTACAACTCCCAGCCAGCTATTGCAAAACTACAACTCCCAATCAGCTATTGCAAAACTACAACTCCCAGCCAGCTATTACAAAACTATGACTCCCAGCCAACTAGTGCAAAACTACGACTCCCAGCCAGCTATTGCAAAACTACAACTCCCAGCCAGCTATTGCAAAACTACATTTCCCAGCAAGCTATTGCAAAACTACAACTCCCAGCCAGCTATTGCAAAACTACAACTCCCAGCCTGCTATTGCTAAACTACAACTTCCAGCCAGCTATTGCAAAACTACGACTGCCAGCCAACTATTGCAAAACTACAACTCCCAGCCAGCTATTGCAAAACTACAACTCCCAGCCAACTATTGCAAAACTACAACTCCCAGCCTGCTATTGCAAAACTACAACTCCCAGCCTGCTATTGCAAAACTACAACTCCCAGCCTGCTATTGCAAAACTACAACCCCAAGCCTGCTATTGAAAAACTACGACTCCCAGCCTGCTATTACAAAACTACAACTCCCAGCCAGCTATTGCAAAACTACAACCCCAAGCCTGCTATTGCAAAACTACAACTCCCAGCCAGCTATTGAAAAACTACAACTCCCAGCCAGCTATTGCAAAACTACGACTCCCAGCCAGCTATTGCAAAACTATGACTCCCAGCCAGCTATTGCAAAACTACAACTGCCAGCATGCCCGGACAGCCGTAGACTGTCCAGGCATGCTGGGGGTTGTACTTTTGCAATAGCTGGAGCCACCCTGGTAGGCAAACACTGCAGTAAATTGCAGTATCCAGTAAGTGGGTCATTGCTCGGCACTTTATAGTGCTCTAAATGTATGAGAAATGCAAACGCAATATATTGTAGTATCCAGTAAGGGGGAGTTGTAGTTTTGCAACAGCTGGAGGCACCTTGGTAGGCAAACATTGCAGCATCCAGTAAGCGGGTCATTGCTCAGCACTTTCTAATGCTCCAAGTGGAAGTTGTGGTTTTGCAACAGCTGGAGGCACTTTTGTTGGGAAACACTGATTTACAGTATGAAATATTGGGAAACTATAACCATACCTGAGCAGCCACTTCCGGAAGCTGCTGTGTGTCCAGATGATCCGCCATGTGTCCGCACGCTGGATGAAGCAGGAAAGATCCGTCTGCTAACAGAGCAGCCCGTATATCCTTCTACCATCAATATTCTTATGGCCACGATTCATCACTCCAATATATCTTCAGATACTGAAGCCTAAAAGCCAAAAAATGACATCACAGTTAGAATTGGAAGAGGCGACAGATGAAGGAGGAATCGATGGGATTGTCAGTGTGCCCATATTCCCGAAGGCATTGTCAGTGTGCCCATATTCCCAATGGGATTGTCAGTGTGCCCATATTCTTTATGGGATTGTCAGTGTGCCCATATTCCTAATGGGATTGTCAGTGTGCCCATATTCCCAATGGGATTGTCAGTGTGCCCATATTCTCTATGGGATTGTCAGTGTGCCCATATTCCCTATGGGATTGTCAGTGTGCCCATATTCTCTATGGGATTGTCAGTGTGCCCATATTCCCTATGGGATTGTCAGTGTGCCCATATTCTTTATGGGATTGTCAGTGTGCCCATATTCTCTATGGGATTGTCAGTGTGCCCATATTCCCAATTGGATTGTCAGTGTGCCCATATTCTCTAAGGGATTGTCATTGTGCCCATATTCCAGATGGGATTGTCAGTGTGCCCATATTCCCGATGGGATTGTCAGTGTGCCCATATTCCCGATGGGATTGTCAGTGTGCCTATATTCCCAATGGGATTGTCAGTGTGCCCATATTCCCAATGGGATTGTCAGTGTGCCCATATTCCCTATGGGATTTTCAGTGTGCCCATATTCCCGATGGGATTGTAAGTGTGCCTATATTCCCAATGGTATTGTCAGTGTGCCCATGTTCCCATGGGATTGTCAGTGTGCCCATATTCTCTATGGGATTGTCAGTGTGCCCATATTCCCTATGGGATTGTCAGTGTGCCCATATTCCCAATGGCATTGTCAGTGTGCCTATATTCCCAATGGGATTGACAGTGTGCCCATATTCCCAATGGGATTGTCAGTGTGCCCATGTTCCCATTGGATTGTCAGTGTGCCCATATTCCCAATGGGATTGTCAGTGTGCCCATATTCCCAATGGGAATGTCAGTGTGCCATATTCCCAATGGGATTGTCAGTGTGCCTATATTTCCAATGGGATTGTCAGTGTGCCCATATTCCCAATGGGATTGTCAGTGTGCCCATATTCCCAATGGGATTGTCAGTGTGCCTATATTCCCAATGGGATTGTCAGTGTGCCCATATTCCCAATGGGATTGTCAGTGTGCCCATATTCCCAATGGGATTGTCAGTGTGCCCATATTCCCAATGGGATTGTCAGTGTGCCCATATTCCCAATGGGATTGTCAGTGTGCCCATATTCCTAATGGGATTGTCAGTGTGCCTATATTCCCATGGGATTGTCAGTGTGCCCATATTCCTAATGGGATTGTCAGTGTGCCTATATTCCCTATGGGATTGTCAGTGTGCCTATATTCCCATGGGATTATCAGTGTGCCCATATTCCTAATGGGATTGTCAGTGTGCCTATATTCCCTATGGGATTGTCAGTGTGCCCATATTCCCAATGGGATTGTCAGTGTGCCCATATTCCCAATAGAATTGACAGTGTGCTCATATTCCCAATGGGTTTTCCCACAAACTACACATTCAAAGAATAGGTGGTAAGTGTCTGATCGCTGAAGATCCCGCTATTCAGACCCCCATGAGAAGAGCGGAGAGGTCCTGGGATCCCCCCTTTTGTGGTCGTTGGGCATAGCCAAATACTGGACTCCTGTCCAAATGGAGACATGGGGACTCCCATTATGGGGATTGGAGGGGCCCCAGTGGTTAGACATCTATAACCCATCAAAAACTCAACTCAAAAATAGAGTTAAAAAAACACAAACACTAGCGGCCCCACATTTATCAATCTGGGTGGCTTCTCAACATCAAAGAATTTAATCAAGTTCACACTAAGCGGAGTTCCACTTTGAGTTCTACTTTGATTTCCACTTTGATATTGCTGACAATGTGATTCTGCTGCACAGTGCACACTATGACATTTCAGTGGCGGAACTTTCTGCCGCTGAAATGACTCAGGTGAAAGAATGATCTTGTTCGTACTTTCATCAGAATACCGTGCAGAATATATTGCTGTATATAGTGCCGCAGGATTCAGCTGGAGCTGGCCGCCCTGGGAAATTCTGACAGGAATAGATAAAGGGGTATTCCAGCTTTATACATCTTATCCCCTATCCAAAGGATAAGGGAAAAGATGTATGATCGCTGGGGTCCCACCGTTGGGGACCCCGTGATCTCTGTGCAGGCCCTGGCATTCTGTGCTGGGCGCTGCCTCCTAGACGGGGACGTGACGTCACGGCCACACCCCTCCATTCATGTCTATGGGAAGGGGCGTGACAGATAGGGGATAAGATGTATAAAGCCAGAATACCCCTTTAAACCCAGAGATTCCGTGGCGTTAACCCAACCTTACTCTGCAACCAGGGCCGGTTCTGCCTATAGGCAAAATAGGAAGTCGCCTAGAGCGTGCTCTTGATGGGGGCACCGTTCTGCCTGGTGCAATAAAGTTAGCCAGCATCCCAAGCACCCACCCATCCGAGGCACCCACCCATCCGAGGCACCCACCCATTAAGCAAAACCCCGCCATGCTACCCCCACCCCACCCGTACTATAATAATCTGCATGTTTCAGCCTGCTGGAGGAGCGCAGCACCACCTCCGAGGCAGACAGGGGCGATCACTAAGGTCAGGTCCATCCAATATCCTGACATCGCGTGTGCCTCCATACATCGGGAGGAGCCAATGGGCGGGGTCAAGGGGCGGCAAAATTCGTTTTCACCTAGGGCGGCAAAAATCCTTGCACCAGGCCTGTCTGCAACTCACGACACCTGCCATGACCCCCTAATTTTATGGGAGAGCTGTTCGGCTATCTTTGGCTCTCCCATAGAGATATATGGAGGGGACATGGCGGCCCCATGCTTCATGCGGGGGTCGTGACGCGTTGCCCCAGAGAGAGACAGCTTTATTTTGACTATGGATTCAGCCACTACAATTCCGTTGTGTGCCCTGTGCAGTGGAATCCTATTGAAAACAATGGGACTTTGCTGAATTTCCTAGTGTAATTTCTAACCAGAATTAAGCTCGGAAATTCCGTATTGGGATCCCGGCCTTACAGTTCTTTTATACATCAATAGACGACAAGGATCTGTAGAATGTATAGACCTTATTGTACTATTTGCCATTGGGCGAACACTTCATACATTTCTGATGTCTAAGATATATTGCCAAATTATAACAACTAGACTGCTGGCTCCCCGAGACACCCCAGAGTACAGTACTGAGAATGGAAATGAACTGGTGGAGATATTTATTAGTATATGGCTATTGAATTGTCATAATAATGCTGATGTAGCCATATGTGGTGGCCCAGTACGGGATTTTGTTTCCTCGTACTTCTCCTGCCCTGTCAGGCAGAGTCTCTCCATGTCCCCAGGGCCCCCTTTATGTATTATCCCCTGTGTATATAAGTTGTGATATTAATAATGTACTATTTATTTGACCAGGTGACCCCCCCCCCCCCCCCAAGTGACCTATGGGCTCCTTGCACAGCCCCCTATATAACCAGGGGAGGGGCTGAAATCTCTCAGTTCCTGAGGTCCAGTGCAGTCGTCTCAGTGCCTGTGTCCGGAGCATTGGAGGCCTCAAGCCTAAAGTCTGTAGCTACCTGTCAATTGCAAGTAAGCCAAAGTCATCTAATTGTCAGTCATCAAGTCAGTCAAGTCAAGTCTACTGTTTAGTCACCATGGCCTGCACCAAAGTCAGTCTAACTGCTGCAAGTCCCAGCAAGCCTGCAAGGTCCCTCTGTGTCACTGGTCACCTCCTTGGGATATTGGCTGTACTGCATAGACTGTGTCATCTGTCTACCCTCAGTAAAGCTACCGTTGTCCGTAACTTGGCGCCGGTGTCTTCATTACCCCCGTGCCTAGCCCAGGATCCAGCGGTATTACCTTCGGGTGGTTAAGGCTAAGCCATGCCCTGGCGTCACAACAAGAAGGGGTTAATAACATCTGCCCCTTGGGTTATAACATCTACCCCGCACACATAATAAAAAAAAATAAAAAAAAACGAAAATTATTCAAACCAAAGTGTAAACTATTAAATATCCAAATAAAAAATATACAAATACAGATACATAAAAATAAAAAACTAAATTACAACATTTCAATCACGGATCATGTACTGTTGCCACAGGACCCTTGCGTTTTATAAAAAATAAACAACAGTTTAAGGGGTACTCCACTGGAAAACATTTTAATTTAAATCAACTGATGCCACAAAGTTAAACAGATTTATAAATTACAGAAAAATGGAGCAACGCCAAGCAGAGCTGGAGCGGCAGGAGCCACACGTCTGTCCAGTTGTGTGGCTCCTGCCGCTCCAGCTCTGCTTGGTGTTAAGGTGTTGGGACTTTGTAACCTGCCGGTTATGAAAACAGAATAAATCTTCACCAGCAAGTCGTACGTTTTTCTGTTCTCTCTACATGAAGTTTAAAGGGGTACCTCTCATCAAATAAACTTTTGATATATTTTAGATTAATGAATGTTGAATAACTTTCCAATAGCATGTTAATGAAAAATATGCTTCTTTCTATTGTATTTTTCCCGATCTGTCCGGTCAGCAAGCATTTCTGACTCATGCTGGAGTCCTAAACACTCAGAGCTGCCAGCCTGCTTTGTTCACAGCCAAACAGGCTGTGAACAAAGCAGGCTGGCAGCTCTGAGTGTTCTCCTTTGTGAACAAAGCAGACTGGCAGCTCGTAGTGTTTAGGACTCCAGCATGAGTCTGAAATGCTTGCTGCCAGGACTGGTAGGGAGACCCCTAGTGGTCATTTCTTCAAAGTGGAAAATTAAATAGAAAGAAGCATATTTTTTTAATAACATGCAATTGTGAAGTTATTCTGCATATATTATTCTATAATATATCAAAAGTTTTTTTGATGAGAGGTACCCTTTAAAGTTCTTTTACTGGACGTGTTAGCACCACTCTGATTTCCTTACATCTCGTTCCACCCCTGATGCCATACAGACATTCTATATACGTGTGTATTCCTGTGCATCCGTCCGCTAGCAGTGCCCAGTGCAGACTTCTTCCAGCTGTATTCAGATTTATAAATGACTTCTATTTCAAAATCTTAACCCTTCCAGTACTTATCGGCTGCTGTATTCTCCAGAGGAAGTTGCATAGTTCTTTCCAGTCTGACCACAGTGCTCTCTGCTGACACCTCTGTCCATGTCAGGAACTGTCCAGAGCAGGAGAGGTTTTCTATGGGGATTTGTTGCTACTCTAGACAGTTCCTGACATGGACAGAGGTGTCAGCAGAGAGAACTGGGGTCAGACAGAAAGGAAATTTAAAAAAGAAAAGAACTTCCTGTGGAGCATACAGCAGCTGATAAGTACTGGAAGGATTAAGATTTTTGTATAGTAGTCCTTTACAAATCTGTTTAAATTTCTGGCACCAGTTGATTTAAAAAAAAAATAAAAAAATTCCAACAGAGTACCCCTATCCAGGAATTGAAAAACAGAGCTAATTTCTTTAAAAAAAAAAAAAAAAACGCGCCGTCTGTCTCCAGGTTGGGTGTGGTATTATAACTTAGCTCCATTCATTTGAAAGAAACTGAGCTGCAGAACCACATCCAACCTGGAGATAGATAGACAGGCTTTTGTTTTCTTTTTTTTTTTTTTAAAGAAATTAGCTCTGTTTTTTGATTCATGGATAACCCCTTTAAATCTCTGTTGTAAAGTGTAATTGAAAATAGGGAACCAAGATCCCAGTGGAGCAACAATACAAACCCAGAATATTGGTGGGCCTTGAGGACTGTGTAACTAGATCTTAGGTCCCCAAACTGTGGACCTCCAGCTGTTGCAAAACTACAACCCCCCAGCATGCCCGGACAGCCAACGGCTGTCCGGGCATGCTGGGGGTTATAGTTTTGCAATAGCTGGAGGTCCACCGTTTGGGCATCACTGCCATATAAAACATTTTTGGATTACTTATGGGTCATACACCATGTCTCACTTGTTTACCCTTCAGAGGGGATTAATAGTCAGTGTCACTTTATAACGGAGTGTATTTAAAGGGGTACTCCGCTGGAACTGGAAAACATTTTTTTTTAATCAACCGGTGCCAGAAAGTTAAACAGATTTGTAAATGACTTCAATTAAAAAAAAATCTCAATCCTTCCAGTACTTATCAGCTGCTGTATGCTCCACAGGAAGATCTTTTCTATTTTAACCCCTTAAGGACCCTTTCCGTTTTTGCACTTTTGTTTTTTCCTCCTTACCTTTTAAAAATCATAACCCTTTCAATTTTCCACCTAAAAATCCATATTATGGCTTATTTTTTGCATCACCAATTCTACTTTGCAGTGACATTAGTAATTTTACCCAAAAATGCACGGCGAAACGGAAAAAAAAATCATTGTGCGACAAAATCGAAGAAAAAATGCCATTTTGTAACTTTTGGGGGCTTCCGTTTCTACGCAGTGCATATTTCGGTAAAAATGACGCCTTATCATTATTCTGTAGGTCCATACTGTTAAAATGATACCCTATTCATATAGGTTTGATTTTGTCGGACTTCTGGAAAAAATCATAACTACATGCAGGAAAATTTATACGTTTAAAAATATCATCTTATGACCCCTATAACTTTTTTATTTTTCCGCATACAGGGCGGCATTAGGGCTCATTTTTTGCGCCGTGATCTGAAGTTTTTATCGGTATGATTTTTGTTTTGATCGGACTTTTTGATCACTTTTTATTCATTTTTTAATGGTATAAAAAGTGACCAAAAGTGCGCTTTTTTTGACTTTGGAATTTTTTTGCGCGTACGCCATTGACCGTGCGGTTTTGGTATTCCAGGCCAAAACTTTTTTTATATATAAACTGGCTCTGGAAAGTTAAACAGATTTGTAAATTGCTTCTATTAAAAAATATTAATTCTTCCAATAGTTATTAGCTTCTGAAGTTGAGTTGTTGTTTTCTGTCTAACTGCTCTCTGATGACTCACGTCCCGGGAGCTGTGCAGTTCCTATGGGGATATTCTCCCATCATGCACAGCTCCCGGGACGTGACATCATCATTGAGCAGTTAGACAGAAAACTTCAGAAGCTAATAACTATTGGAAGGATTAAGATTTTTTAATAGAAGTAATTTACAAATCTGTTTAACTTTCCGGAGCCAGTTGATATAAATAAAAAAAAGGTTTTGCCTGGAATACCCCTTTAAGTTTCTAGCATCAGTTGATTTAAAAAAAAGGGTTTTCAGCGGAGTACCCCTTTAAAGGGAACCGCTCATCTGTTTTATGCTGCCCAAACCATGGGCGGCATGAGACAGGTGCAGAGAGCGAGGTCCTGGAACACTTTGATTTACACGGGAACACCAGGACATTTCAGAGAAATTATAGTTTATTAATACATGCCAGGTAAGTAGTCACTGGGGTGGTTCCTGGCAGCAGCTCCCTGCACAAATAAGGAGAGATGCGGCACTCGGGCCTAGCGGCGCAAAGAGCAGTCACAGGGACCACCTCCCATTACTACTTACCCGGGTACCGACGTTTTTTTTTTTTTTTTTAAACTATGGTTTCTCTCTGTGTTTCAGAGTAAATAATAGGGAAGGGTCACACGTGCCGTATTTTGCGGCGTATTTGCTGCTGTTTATTTTCCTACCCATTGAAGTCAATAGGTAGAAAAATACGCAGTTGATTTTGCTGTCAATTGACTCCAATGGGTAGAAAAACAAACAGCAGCAACTCTGAAGCAAAATACGGCACGTGTGACCCTACCCATAGTGTTCCAGGGCCCCCGATCATTGCACCTGTTGCCTGCGGTTTGGGCAACATAAAATATGTGACAGGTTCACTATAAATACATCAAATGCTCCAAGATGCAATTTTAAAGGGGTATTCCACTGAAAAACATCCAAAGGATAGGGGATGAGATGTCTGATCACAGGGGTTCCGCCACTGGGGACCCCCGCGATCTCCGGTCCGGAAGCAGCGGTATCCCGAAGATGGAAATTTTAAGCATCCATGTTCATGACATCACGCTACACCCCCTCCATTCATGTCTATGGGAGGGGGCGTGACAGCTAGTACGTAGCCGCCACGCCTCCCCCCCCATAGACATGAATGGAGGGGGCATGGCAGCTGTACTCGCCAGTCAACTGACACGGAGTGGCGTTCGCTCCATGCACCGGATGACTGGGGTGCCGCAGTGGAGATCACAGGGGTCCCCAATGGCGGGACCCCCGCAATTAGACATCTTAACCCCTATCCTTTGCATAGGATATAAGAGGTTTTCCGACAGAGTTCCCCTTTAATTTTATAAGAGCCAAGTAAGTCTTTAAGGTTTTGTGCCAGATTGTTGTAAATATCGGCGCTCACTGCCGCTCACCACACCGCCATCTTGTATGTAGTCTCTCCCCTCTGTGACCACAATCTCAGAACGCCGGAGAGATAGAGATGGCAGAGGGTTATAGTGCTAGATCCATTGGGGGATATTTATCAAGACCTGTAAAGAGGAAGAGCGGTACAGTTGCCCATAGCAACCAATCAGATCGCTCCTTTCATTTTTTAAAATGAAAGAAGCCATCTGATCGGTTGCTATGGGCAACTGTATGGCTTTTCCTCTACATAGGTTATGATGAATCACCCCCATTATTCCTGTGGCATCTATGCAAAGGCCTTCATGTATTGTATTGCTTATATGAAGGGAGATTTATCAAAACCTGTGTAGAGGAAACGTTGACCAGTTCTCCATAGCAACCAATCAGATCACTTCTTTCATTTTGCAGAGGTCTTTTCAAAATGAAAGAAGCGATCTGATTGGTTGCTATGGACAACTGGTCAATTTTTCCTCAGCACAGGTTTTGATAAATCTCACACGTCTTTTGATGTGTAAAAAAAGGTGCAAATTTGGCACATGGATTTCGTGTGAGACTTTTTGTCCTGAAGTAATTCTTGCCAAACTTTCTTACCCGGACATTTTTGCCCTGTGACTTTGCAGTGGTTGTGACTTGTTGCAGATTTTGGCGCAGAGGACTCCAGAGGTCGCAAACCAATACCAGCAATCTTTGCACTTACAAAACCTACTTCTAACAACTTTACAGAAGCAAAAATCCTGTTGTGTTTGTGCAATAAATCTCTCACTGTGTGCGGCTTTTTAAGAAATTAGACGCACTTGAGACCGGTAGGTTCGTTTTTCAAAATGTATGAAGCTAAATACACGATGATAAGTCGCCCCCTCGGTGTTTACGGGTCCCAAGAGAATCTAGGGGACATGGGAATGTCAAAGGTTTTTTTTTATACCCACAGGTACACTTTAAAGTGATGCTGTCACCTCAGAATCCCCTAAAATAAAGTCATCAGTAAAGAGATTAAAGGGGTACTCCGGTGGAAAAAAATTTTTTTTAATGAACTGGTGCCAGAAAGTTAAACAGATTTGTAAATTACTTCTATTAAAAAAAAAATCTTAATCCTTCCAGTACTTTTTAGCAGCTGTACGCTACAGAGGAAAATCTTAATTTTTTGAATTTTGTTTTTGCCTTGTCCACAGTGCTCTCTGCTGACACCTGATGTCCGTATCAGGAACTGTCCAGAGCAGGAGAAAATCCCCATAGCAAACCTATGCTGCTCTGGACAGTTCCTGACATGGACAGAGGTGTCAGCAGAGAGCACTGTGGAAAAGACAAAAAATAAAAAAAAGATAAGAATTTCCTCTGTAGCATACAGCTGCTAAAAAATACTAAAAGGATTAAGATTTTTTAATAGAAGTCATTTACAAATCTGTTTAGCTTTCTGGCACCAGTTCATTTAAAAAAAAAAAAAATTCCACCGGAGTACCCCTTTAAGTGTAGGGTCACACGTGCTACATTTTGCTGCATGTTTTCAGAAAATTTGATACTTATGAGGAAAATTACCTACCTACTATGGACATCTACCTAATCAGGGTAAAATTTCCTTCCTACTGGGAGCATCTACTTAAAGGGGTACTCCACTGCCCCAGTGTTCGGAACATTTTGTTCCGAATGCTGGGTGCAAGCTGAGGGGGTTGTGAAGTCACACCACGCCCCTCAATGCAAATCTAAGGGATGGGGCGTGGCACCGCCAAGCCCCCTCCCATAGACTTGCATCGAGGGGGCGTGGTGTGACTTCAGGAGAGACGTGGCCATGACATCACGACCCCCACAGCCCGCACCCAGCGTTGGGAACAAAATTTTCCAAACACTGGGGCAGTAGAGTACCCCTTTAAGTAGATGCTCCCAGTAGGAAGGAAATTATACCCTGATTAGGTAGATGCCCCTAGTAGGTAGGTAATTTTCCACATAAGTTAGATGCCCCAAGTAGGTAGGTAATTCCACCTTACTGGATGCTCCCCATTACACAGCTTCCCCCCAACATAAAAAATCCCACTCACCTTCCCTCTACTCCATCACTGAGGGCAGGTCCTTTTCTTCTTTCTCTGTTCCTTGCCTGGTCACCTGGAGTGGCGGAGGACCTCTTCAGCAGAAGTCCTGCACCGATTTACAGTACAGGATCAGGGAGTCCGGACAAGAAGGAGTCCCTGCTCCTGTACGTACATTATGTAGTGCACTAAGCTATTGGTGTAGCACCTATAACACTGTACATCCAGAAGCAGGGACTCCTGTTTACAGATGAACCCCCTGCTCCTGTACGTACATTCTGTAGTGCACTAAGCTATTGGTGTATCACCTCACAGAATGTACATGTAGAAGCAGGGACTCCTGTTTACTGATGAACCCCCTGCTCCTGTACGTACATTCTGTAGTGCACTGTTATTGGTGTAGCACCTCACACAATGTACATCCAGAAGCAGGGACTCCTGTTTACAGATGAACCCCCTGCTCCTGTACGTACATTCTGTAGTGCACTAAGCTACTGGTGTAGCACCTCACACAATGTACATCCAGAAGCAGGGACTTCTGTTTACAGATGAACCCCCTGCTCCTGTACAACAATGACTGCAATTCATATGTCTAATTCAGGCTATGTCCCTGCATTGTAGTCCCTCTAGACACCACTGAGAAACATAGAAACATAGAATGTGTTGGCAGATAAGAACCATTTGGCCCATCTAGTCTGCCCAATAATCTGAATCCTATCAATAGTCCCTGGCCCTATCTTATATGAAGGATAGCCTTATACCTATCTCTATATCATATGAAGGATAGCCTTATACCGACCCCTATGTTATATGAAGTATAGCCTTATGCCTGTCCCTATCTTATATGAAGGATAGCCTTATGCCTATCCCTATCTTATATGGAGGATAGCCTTATACCTATCTCTATATCATATGAAGGATAGCCTTATACCGACCCCTATGTTATATGAAGTATAGCCTTATGCCTGTCCCTATCTTATATGAAGGATAGCCTTATGCCTATCCCTATCTTATATGAAGGATAGCCTTATACCGACCCCTATGTTATATGAAGTATAGCCTTATACCTATCCCTATCTTATATGAAGGATAACCTTATGCCTATCCCTATCTTATATGAAGGATAGCCTTATACCTACCCCTATCTTATATGAAGGATAGCCTTATATCTATCTCTATCTCATATGAAGGATAGCCTTATACCTATCCCTATGTTATATGAAGGATAGCCTTATGCCTATCCCTATCTTATATGAAGGATAGCCTTATGCTTATCCCTATCTTATATGAAGGATAGCCTTATGCCTATCCCTATCTTATATAAAGGATAGCCTTATGCCTGGCCCTATCTTATATGAAGGATAGCCTTATGTCTATCCCTATCTTATATGAAGGATAGCCTTATGCCTATCCCTATCTTATATGAAGGATAGCCTTATGCCTATCCCTATCTTATATAAAGGATAGCCTTATGCCTGGCCCTATCTTATATGAAGGATAGCCTTATGTCTATCCCTATCTTATATGAAGGATAGCCTTATGCTTATCCCATGCATCTTTAAACTCCTTCACTGTATTTGCAGCGACCACTTCTGCAGGAAGGCTATTCCATGCATCCACTACTCTCTCAGTAAAGTAATACTTCCTGATATTACTGCAGAAACCTTTCCCTTCTAATATAAAACTATGTCCTCTTGTTGTAGTTTTTCTTCTATATAAATCTCCTCTCATCCTTTACCGTGTTGATTCCCTTTATGTATATAAAGTCTCTATCATATCCCTCTGTCTCTCCTTTCTTCTATACATTTTAAGGTCCTTTAACCTTTCCTGATAAGTTTCATCCTGCAATCCATGTACTAGTTTATTATCTTCTCTGAACTCTCTCTAGAGTATCCATATCCTTCTGGAGATACGGCCTTCAGTACTGCGCACAATACTCCAAATGAGGCCTCACCAGTGTTCTGTACAGCGGCATGAGCTCTTCCCTCTCTCTACTGCTTATACCTCTCCCTATACACCCATGAGCACTTCTCTCTCTCTACTGCTTATACCTCTCCCTATACACCCATGAGCACTTCTCTCTCTCTCTACTGCTTATACCTCTCCCTATACACCCATGAGCACTTCTCACTTTCTACTGCTTATACCTCTCCCTATACATCCATGAGCACTTCTCTCTTTCTACTGCTTATACCTCTCCCTATACACCCATGAGCACTTCTCTCTTTCTACTGCTTATACCTCTCCCTATAGATCCAAGCATTCTGCAAGCCTTTCCTGCTGCTCTATTACATTGTCTTCCACTTATCATTAGGATAAAGCTACTGTAGGTTCACATTCCATTCCCTCCTGTCCCGCTGTTCTCCTGTCATTGCTGCTAAATGGACCATAGGAACAAACTGATGACATTTACAGGTGAAGTTCGAAAAATTGGAATATCGTGGAAAGTTCATATTTATTTCAGTAAAGCAACTTAAAAGGTGAAACTAATATATGAGAAAGACTCATTACATGTAAAGTGAGAACAAACCGTGATCTGTCATAATTGTGATGATTATAGTTTACAGCTCATGAAAACCCCAAATAACCCCCAATTATTATGATTTGGGAAACCATGTCATCTGCTGGTGATGGTCACTGGGCTTCATTAAAGGGGTACTCCGCTGCTCAGCTTTTGAAACGAACTGTTCCGAACGCTGGAGCCAGGAGCTCGTGACATCATAGCCCTGCCCCCTCATTACGTCACACCCCGCCCCCTCAATGCAAGTCTATGGGAGGGGGCATGACGGCTGTCATGCCCCCTCCCATAGACTTGCATTGAAGGGGCGGGGCGTGAGGTTATGAGGGGCGGGGCTATGATGTCATGAGCTCCTGGCTCCAGCATTCGGAACAGTTTGTTCCAAATGCTGAGCAGCGGAGTACCCCTTTAAGTCCAGGGTCAACGCATTTGTCTACCAGATTTCGGAGCACTTCATGCTTCCCTTCCCTATAAAGGGGTACTCCGGTGGAAAACTATTTTTTATTAAATCAACTGGTGCCAGAAAGTCAAACGGATTTGTAAATTACTTCTATTAAAAAAATCTTAATCCTTCCAGTACTTATTAGCTGCTGAATACTACAGAGGAAATTCTTTTTTTTTTTTTTTTGGAACACAGAGCTCTCTGCTGACATCACGAGCACAGTGCTCTCTGCTGACATCTCTGTCCATTTTAGGAACTGTCCAGAGCAGCATATGTTTTCTATGGGGATTTTCTCCTACTCTGGACAGTTCCTAAAATGGACAGAGGTGTCAGCAGAGAGCACTGTGCTCGTGATGTCAGCAGAGAGCTCTGTGTTCCAAAAAGAAAATAATTTCCTCTGTAGTATTCAGCAGCTAATAAGTAATGGAAGGATTACATTTTTAATAGAAATTATTTACAAATCTGTTTCTGGCACCAGTTGATTTAAAAAAATAAATAAATAAAGTTTTCCACCAGGGTACCCCTTTAAGTTGCATTAGTGAAATAAAATGGACTTTTGCGCGATATTCAAATTTTTCGAGCTTCCCCTGTAAGTGGCATCTTTTTGCATCAGTCTTTAATCCATTTGTATCCTTTATTGTCCATTTTTTATTTAGTCTGACTACTTCCTGGTCGCTCACACCTCTTCTGAGCAGGTTCAGAAGTCATAACGGACCAAAAATGGATGCAAACGGATGACATTAAAGCCTCATCCATTTCCCATTGACTTCAATGTTAAATTTATTATTTCCGTTTCGCTTCCATTTTATTTTTTGGACGGGGAAAAAAATACTGCATGGGCCGTCGTCTTATTTCCTGTCAAAGAAATGGAATTTAACGGATTTAACAACGGGCATGAAATAACGGAGACAGACGTCAATGTGAACAAGCTCTTAGTTCCCCTTAGGTTCTCTCCATAGAACTTAAAGGGGTACTCGGGTGAAAATGTTTTTTTTTTTTTTTTAAATCAACTGGTGCCAGAAAGTTAAACAGATTTGTAAATCACTTCTATTAAAAAAAAATCTTAATCCTTCCAGTACTTATTAGCTGCTGAATAATACAGAGGAAATTATTTTCTTTTTGGAACACAGAGCTCTCTGCTGACATCACGAGCACAGTGCTCTCTGCTGACATCTCTGTCCATTTTAGGAACTGTCCAGAGCGGCATATGTTTGCTATGGGGATTTTCTCCTACTCTGGACAGTTCCTAAAATGGACAGAGATGTCAGCAGAGAGCTCTGTGCTCGTGTTGTCAGCAGAGAGCTCTGTGCTCGTGATGTCAGCAGAGAGCTCTGTGCTCCCAAAAAAAATAATTTCCTCTTTAGTATTCAGCAGCTAATAAGTTATGGAAGAATTAAGATTTTTTTAATAGAAGTAATTTACAAATCTGTTTAACTTTCTGGCACCAGTTGATTTAAAAAAAAAAAAAAAAAGAAAAGTTTTTCACCGGAGTACCCCTTTAATGGAAAATACAGAAGCAACGGAGTAATAATAAGAGGTGGCCGGGATCTCTGCAGTGCAGAGGTAACGCTGAGTTCTGTGCTGCTGTGCAGAGGAGATGCCGGAATTCATCCCATTCCAATCTAATCCTATAGAGCAGTGGTCTTCAACCTGCGGACCTCCAGATGTTGCAAAACTACAACTCCCAGCATGCCCGGACAGCCAAGGTCTTCAACCTGCGGACCTCCAGATGTTGCAAAACTACAACTCCCAGCATGCCCGGACAGACAAGGTCTTCAACCTGCGGACCTCCAGATGTTGCAAAACTACAACTCCCAGCATGCCCGGACAGCCATCGGCTGTCCGGACATGCTGGGTGTTGTAGTTTTGAAACCTCTGGAGGTCCGCAGGTTGAAGAACACTGCTATAGAGGACCCTCCTGGTACAAGGGCATTAGCAAAAATACGTAATCTGAAAGGCTATACATGGTAGGTGGCACTGCCATGATACCACCGGTACATATATCCTTACACCATATGGTTGAAATGAACCTTCTAGAAATAATCCCGATTCTCCATAACCCTCACGTTCCATAACATAAATCAGTATTGACCCCATAGTAATACGAATAAAACCTGCATAATAAATATTAAATATTATATTTATATTATATATTAGTTGTTTCTTATATAAATGATAAGGATATCTACTATTAGACAAAAAATATTAGTGCAGGAAATAGTCCTGACATGTTCAAATAAAATGTGTATAAAATACTTACACAGAGAAATGACTGGAGAAATAGCGGAGAGCAGGTCAGAGGCTCAGTGTCTGAATGTCAATGCCGACCGAGGAAGCCCGGACAAAACACTTCTTGTTCTACTACTAGGCAGAAGCTTCATTCATGTCCTCCATGAAAACATCACACTCCCTTAATCATTCAGCCCAAGTGTAACATCATGTGAGTGTGCGACACAGAGGTGACACCATTATGTGTGTAAAAGAAGTGACACCATTGTGTAAGTGTGTAATACAGAGGTGACACCATCATGTGTGTAAAAGAAGTGACACCATTGTGTAAGTGTGTAATACAGAGGTGACACCATCATGTGTGTAAAAGAAGTGACACCATTGTGTAAGTGTGTAATACAGAGGTGACACCATCATGTGAGTGTGCGACACAGTGGTGACACCATCATGTGTGTAAAAGAAGTGACACCATTGTGTAAGTGTGTAATACAGAGGTGACACCATTATGTGAGTGTGTAACAGAGGTGACACCATCAAGTGTGTAAAAGAAGTGACACCATTGTGTAAGTGTGTAATACAGAGGTGACACCATTATGTGAGTGTGTAATACAGAGGTGACATCAACATGTAAGTGTGTAACACAGAGGTGACACCATTATGTGAGTGTGTAATACATAGGTGACATCAACATGTAAGTGTGTAACACAGAGGTGACACCTTTATGTCAGTGTGTAATACAGAGGTGATATCAACATGTAAGTGTGTAACACAGAGGTGACACCTTTATGTGTGTGAAAGAAGTGACACCATTGTGTAAGTGTGTAATACAGAGGTGACACCATCAAGTGTGTAAAAGAAGTGACACCATTGTGTAAATGTGTAATACAGAAGTGACACCATCAAGTGCGTAAAAGAAGTGACACCATTGTGTAAGTGTGTAATACAGAGGAGACACCATTATTTGAGTGTGTAATACAGAGGTGACACCATCATGTGTGTAAAAGAAGTGACACCATTGTGTAATTGTGTAATACATAGGTAACACCATTATGTGAGTGTGTAACACAGAGGTGACACCATCATGTGTGTAAAAGAAGTGACACCATTGTGTAAGTGTGTAATACAGAGGTAACACCATTATGTGAGTGTGTAACAGAGGTGACACCATCAAGTGTGTAAAAGAAGTGACACCATTGTGTAAGTGTGTAATACAGGCGTGACACCATCATGTTTGTAATACAGAGGGGACATCAACATGTAAGTGTGTAACACAGAGGTGAAACCTTTATGTGTGTAAAAGAAGTGACACCATTGTGTAAGTGTCTAATACAGAGGTGGCACCATCATGTTTGTAATACATAGGTGACATCAACATGTAAGTGTGTAACACAGAGGTGACACCATTATGTGAGTGTGTAATACAGAGGTGACATCAACATGTAAGTGTGTAACACAGAGGTGACACCATTATGTGAGTGTGTAATACAGAGGTGACATCAACATGTAAGTGTGTAACACAGAGGTGACACCATTATGTGAGTGTGTAATACAGAGGTGATATCAACATGTAAGTGTGTAACACAGAGGTGACACCTTTATGTGTGTGAAAGAAGTGACACCATTATGTAAGTGTGTAATACAGAGGTGACACCATCAAGTGTGTAAAAGAAGTGACACCATTGTGTAAGTGTGTAATACAGAGGAGACACCATTATGTGAGTGTGTAATACAGAGGTGACACCATCATGTTTGTAATACAGAGGTGACATCCACATGTAATTGTGTAACACTGAGGTGACACCATTATGTGAGTGTGTAACAAAGAGGTGACACCATGTTAGTGTGTAACACAGAGGTGACATCATGTTAGTGTGTAACAGAGGTGACATCATGTTAGTGTGTAACAGAGGGGACATCATGTTAGTGTGTAACAGAGATGACATCATGTTAGTGTGTAACACAGAGGTGACAACATGTTAGTGTGTAACACAGAGGTGACACCATGTAAGTGTGTAACACAGAGGTGACATCATGTTAGTGTGTAACACAGAGGTGACAACATGTTAGTGTGTAACAGAGGGGACATCATGTTAGTGTGTAAAACAGAGGTGACATCATGTTAGTGTGTAACAGATGTGACATCATGTTAGTGTGTAACAGAGGGGACATCATGTTAGTGTGTAACAGGTGACATCATGTTAGTGTGTAACAGAGGGGACATCATGTTAGTGTGTAACAGAGGGGACATCATGTTAGTGTGTAACAGAGGTGACATCATGTTAGTGTGGAACAGAGGTGACATCATGTTAGTGTGTAACAGAGGTGACATCATGTTAGTGTGTAACAGAGGTGACATCATGTTAGTGTGTAACAGAGGGGACATCATGTTAGTGTGTAACAGAGGGGACATCATGTTAGTGTGTAACAGAGGTGACATCATGTTAGTGTGTAACAGAGATGACATCATGTTAGTGTGTAACAGAGGGGACATCATGTTAGTGTGTAACAGAGGTGACATCATGTTAGTGTGTAACAGAGGGGACATCATGTTAGTGTGTAACAAAGGTGACATCATGTTAGTGTGTAACAGAGGGGACATCATGTTAGTGTGTAACAGATGTGACATCATGTTAGTGTGTAACAGAGGGGACATCATGTTAGTGTGTAACAGAGGGGACATCATGTTAGTGTGTAACAGAGGTGACATCATGTTAGTGTGTAACAGAGGGGACATCATGTTAGTGTGTAACAGAGGTGACATCATGTTGGTGTGTAACAGAGGGGACATCATGTTAGTGTGTAACAGGTGACATCATGTTAGTGTGGAGGGGACATCATGTTAGTGTGTAACAGAGGTGACATCATGTTAGTGTGTAACAGAGGGGACATCATGTTAGTGTGTAACAGAGGGGACATCATGTTAGTGTGTAACACAGAGGTGACATCATGTTAGTGTGTAACAGAGGTGACATCATGTTAGTGTGTAACAGAGGGGACATCATGTTAGTGTGTAACAGAGGTGACATCATGTTAGTGTGTAACAGAGGGGACATCATGTTAGTGTGTAACAGAGGTGACATCATGTTGGTGTGTAACAGAGGGGACATCATGTTAGTGTGTAACAGGTGACATCATGTTAGTGTGGAGGGGACATCATGTTAGTGTGTAACAGAGGTGACATCATGTTAGTGTGTAACAGAGGGGACATCATGTTAGTGTGTAACAGAGGGGACATCATGTTAGTGTGTAACAGAGGGGACATCATGTTAGTGTGTAACAGAGGTGACATCATGTTAGTGTGTAACAGAGGTGACATCATGTTAGTGTGTAACAGAGGGGACATCATGAAGGATTGTAACCCAGAAGTGAAACAACAAGTAATTGTATAACCCCGGTGACACCATTATAGAGGTGAAACCATCACGTCACATGGGGGGATTCATCATTGGATTTACCCTGGTTTTGTGGTGACATTTGTCTCAGATGCTGTTTTGAGACTTTTCATTGCAAGGATTTTCTAAAAGAACCGACCAGGTCATGATTTCAGTTGATCTCAGTGGTGAGGAACTCATGATATGCGTCTTTTCAGTTTGTCGCAACTGCGCTAATTTAGGCGCAAATCTACACCAGCCCTGACTTGGCTAACAAAACTGACTGCAAACAGCATTATTAAAAAGTCGCACATTTTGTCGCACAGGATTAAAACATTTTTTTTTTTACTCGCACAAAAAGAGGAATCACCATCCAAAGTGGTGTACTGAAGTGCACCCCCAGATTCATCCCGTCCTGCACCATGTCACAAATCTGGTACGCAGCTTCCACCACATAAATTAATTGGGTTAAAAAAACGTTCACCTGCTCCACTCTACATGAATAGCCCCATGGTGTCCAGGGGTGTGGCTATGCTGCCGTAAATGGAGGGTGGAAGGGATTTATTGAAGTAATGCTCACCCACTGCAGCATAGCCACACCCCTTGGGAACCATGTGACTTATGACATATTGGGGGCCTGGCGTGACATCACTTCGCTGACGGGAACCCAGCGTTCTAAATATACTGTTAAGAATGCCGGTGCTGCACAGAGATCGCGGGGGTCCCAGCGGCAGGACCTCAGACATATTATGCCCTATCTAAATTATAGGGGATAAAATGTCCGCCGCTGGGGACCCTGCAATCTCTCCTGCAGCACCCACTTGTCATCTGCCTCACGGAGGGGCCGGAGTATCATGACATCACAGCTCCACCCCCTCAATGGAAGCCTATGGGAGTGAACGTGACATCACGAGGGGCGGAGCCATGATGTCACGATACTCCGGCCCCTGTATCGTGAGTCATCAGACATGGAGCAATCTTTGATCCGTGAGGCTTATGACAAGTGGGTGCTGCACATAGATCGCTGGGGGTCCCAGCAGCGGCCCCCACGATCAGACATCTTATCCCCTATCCTCTGGATAGGGGATAAGATGTCTAGGACCAGAGTACCCCTTTAAAGGGGTACTCCGTTGTTCAGCGTTTGAAACTAACTGTTCCAAACACTGGAGCCGGGATCGGGAGCTCGTAACGTCATAGCTCCGCCCCCTCAATGCAAGTCTATGGGAGGGGGCGTGACAGACGTCCAAAAGTTGAGTAGCAGAGTACCCCTTTAAAGGGGTACTCTGGAGAGAATAATTTTTTCTCAAATCAACTGTTGCCAGAAAGTGCACGTCCAAGGTTTGTGGTCAGTGTAAAACATTGGTGCTCTGTATCCCATTGTTCTCCAACCAGTGTGCCTCCAGCTGTTGCAAAACTACAACATCCAGCATGCCCGGACAGCCAAAGGCTGTTGACAATGGACTGTGTAATGTTTCGGGTTAAAGCTGTCCAGTCTGAGACCAATTGTTGGGTACAGGGAAGTCTGTATTCAGCAGTTTTAATGTTTATTTTTTTATGCTGGATTTAAGAAACTATAAATATATTGCTCAAAGAAATGAAGTGAACCCTGCGATAACACGTCCTAGATCTAAATGAACTAATCGTATGAAATACTTTCCTCTTTACATAGTTGAATGACAACAAAATCCCACAAAAATTATCAATGGAAATCAAATGTATCAACCCCTGGAGGTCTGGATATGGAGTCACACTCAAAATCACAGTGGGAAACCCCACTACAGGCTGATCCAACTTTATGTAATGTCCTTAATACAAGTCCCAATGAGGCTCAGTAGTGTGTGTGGCCTCCACGTGCCCGTATGACCTCCCTACAACGCCTGGGCATGATCCTGATGAGGTGGAGGATGGTCTCCTGAGGGATGTCCTCCCAGACCTGGACTAAAGCATCCGCCAACTCCTGGACAGTCTGTGGTGGATGGAACGAGACGTCCCAGATGTGCTCAATCGGATTCAGGGGAACGGGCGGCCAGTCCATAGCATCAATACCTTCCTCTTGCAGGAACTGCTGACACACTCCAGCCACATGAGGTCTAGCATTGTCTTGTATTAGGGGGAACCCAGGGCCAACTGCACCAGCATATGGTCTCACAAGGGGTCTGAGGATCTCATTTCGGTACCTAATGGCAGTCAGGCTACATCTGGCAAGCACCTGGAGGGCTATGTGGCCCCACAAAGAAATGTCACCCCACACCATTACTGACCCACCGCCAAACCGGTCATGCTGGAGGATGTTGCAGGCAGCAGAACGTTCTCCCCAGCATCTCCAGACTCTGTCACATGTGCTCAGTGTGAACCTGCTTTCATCTGTGAAGAGCACAGGGCGCCAGTGGTGAATTTGCCAATCTTGGTGTTCTCTGGCAAATGCCAAATGTCCTGTATGTTGGACTGTAAGCAAAACCCTCACCTGTGGATGTCGGGCCCTCATACCACCCTCATGGAGTCTGTTTCTGACCATTTGAGTGGACACATGCACATTTGTGGTCTGCTGGAGGTCATTTTGCAGGGCTCTGGTAGTGCTCCTCCTTGCACAAAGGTGGAGGTAGCGGTTCTGCTGCTGGGTTGTTGCCCTCCTACGGCCTCCTCCTCGTCTCCTGATGTACTAGCCTGTCTCCTGGTAGTGCCTCCATGCTCTGGACCCTACACTGACAGACACAGCAATCCTTCTTGCCACAGCTCGCATTGATGTGCCATCCTGGATGAGCTGCACTACCTGAGCCACTTGTGTGGGCTGTAGACTCCGTCTCATGCTACCACTAGAGTGAAAGCACCGACAGCATTCAAATGTGACCAAAACATCAGCCAGGAAGCATAGGAACTGAGAAGGGGTTTGTGGTCACCACCTGCAGAACCACTCCTTTATTGGGGGTGTCTTGCTAATTGCCTATAATTTCCACCTGTTGTCTGTTCCATGTGAAATTGATTGTCAATCAGTGTTCTTCCTGAGTGGACAGTGGGATTTCACACAAGTGTCAGTGACTTGGAGTTACATAGACAACCCCGGACCGGACAGTATGGGAGGGGAGGGGGTCCATGACAGGGGACAGCTCTGGAGCGTCCGGGGTCAGGGAAAGTTCAGGGAGGGCAGATGGGGGACAAGGGGCGGAGAGTTAGGGTAAGTTATAAATAAAGGGGGCAGTGGGGACGGTGACCACTGGCCGAGGAGACATCGAGGGAGAAAGTTGGGCTTACCATGGATGCTGCGCTGGAAGATCTGATGCGGAGGGTCCGGGACGAGGTAGTGGCGAGGGGCGCTGACTGGCTGGTGCCACAGCTGCAGGGTTTTCAGGCCGGGAGCGCTGCAGAGGGATCCGGGGCCCCCAGGTCCAGTGCCCGCCGATCCAGGCCCCCTTCTCGTCTGAGCCCGGAGATAATTCCACGCACCCGCCGCCGCCATGCGAGCCCCTTGCGGGACCCTCCCGCTACCCCTGCACCATCCGATCCCACTCCTGAGGGCAGGGGGGCGGGGAGGAATCCACCGGGCGTGCAGCGGGTGGCGGAGACGAGCGGCGCTGTCGCGGCTGCTGTGAGAGGAGGCCGCAACGCGAACCTGGACGATACGGCTGTCCCTCGCTCTGATGTACCGAGAGCGAGGGGGGCCCGGAGGTCGGGGAGGAGGCGCAGTGTTTCTCCAGTGGCCCGGAGGGGCGCACGTACCACGCGGGTGGCTGTTGGAGGGAGCCAGGAAGAGGCTTCCGGTATCGCTGAGGCCCCCAGGAACTATGGGGGCCGGAGGTCTGGGCACCATGACGACGGGAGAGGCCAAGATCCTACACGGGGGAGGTCGGGGAATGGTCTGGCCCTGGGCACGTCTGAAGTGAGCTCAGCTGAACTGAGCAGTGATGGGGAGGGGAGGGGCCGGGACTCCCCTGCCTTGAGTGCTACAGGAGAGAGACTTGCCTCTGTTGTCAGGAGAGTGGAGACAAGAGGAGTCGGGGCAGGAGGAAGACGCAGGCTGTCTGTGGCTGGGAGTGTGGTGGAGCCGCCTGCACCAGCTGGAGGCAGTGTTGCTGCTGATGGAGTGGAAGTTCGTGGAGCTGCAACAGCGGGGTCTGCCCACCGCGTGCCGTCTGGATCTACGGGAGCTGCTGCATCGGGTGATGGTGGAGATTCGGGAGCTACAGCCGCTGGTCACCTGGGGCCAGAGAGGCTTGGTGAGTCTGCTTCATTGTCCAATGTGGGGGGAGGGGGGGGTTTGTGGGAGGGGCTACAGTCTTTGCTGCGTGATGTTAGAAGTCTTTTGCAGGACAGGGCCGCGTCTAGCAGGGGGTCTCCGGTTGCTGTGTGGGAGGCAGGACAGGGTCCGCAGGGGTTGGTGGCGGCAGACAAGGCAGCTGGGGGGAGTGGGGGGTCTGCAGTGGTGGCGGCTGCGGTTGGTACTGAGGTCGAGATAGGGAGGGGGGCGATAGTGGGGGCGCCGGCGGCGCCGGCGGCTAAGGCTGGGGATGAGGTGAGATTGGCGGATGCGGCTAGGGGGGAGGTTTATGTCTGTTTTGAAGGGCCGCTGGGGGCTCATTTGAAGGCGGAGGTCAGGGAGAAAATATGGAAGGATGAGTATGTGGAGATATTTTCTCTCTTGCCTCTGGAGAAATTTAATTTAGACAGGGTGAAGCCGGATGAGTCTAAGAAGGAAGAGGAGGAGCGTCGGCGGTATCGGTTGATACCCCGGACGTTTTCCAATTGGTTGCAGGCCTTCGCCATCCTAGCCAGTGTCGTTGGGGAGAAAGCGCCTGGGAATTGTTCAGGTCTTTTTTGTTACATGGATTCAGTGGGGGAGGCGTACAGGGTTTATGGGGGTACCGCTTGGTTGCGGTATGATGAACAGTTCCGGCAGCGGAAGGCGGTTAGGCCTTCTTTACGCTGGGATCATAAAGACATTGGGCTTTGGATGAGGTTGATGGCGGCACCGAAGGGTGTGGGCCAGTCCTTTCGGGACGGGGCCGGTGCGACCGGATCTGGGTCCGGTCGGCCGGCGGGGACGAGTAAAGGGTGCTGCTGGCAGTTTAATGAGGGGCAATGCCGATTCGGGGAGGGATGCCGTTTTAAGCATGAATGCTCCGGTTGCGGAGGTGCTCACAGTTTGTCCCGATGTTTTAAAAAGGGGAAGAGAGGGGGATCGGAGATTGAGCACAAGGGGGGAAACACCAGTGAGGGTGGCAAGGATGGGGCCGTTTTTAGACAGGTACCCAAATAGGGGGGATGCGCGACTGTTGAGGGAGGGGTTTGAGTTAGGATTTCGTATACCGTGTGCCAATGTTAAACCGCAAGGGGTGGTTAGGAATTTGGTGTCGGCTCTGCGGCACCCGGAGGTGGTTAGGGAGAAGTTGTTGAAGGAGGTGGCGTTGGGCCGCATGGCGGGCCCATTTCCGGAGGTTCCTTTGCCGGAATTGCGGGTGTCCCCTTTGGGGCTCGTTCCGAAGAAGGAACCGAATAGATTCCGGCTTATTCACCACCTTTCACATCCGGTGGGAGGCTCGGTGAATGACAGGATTGATCCGGAGGTGTGCGCAGTGACGTATACATCTTTTGATGCGGCGCTGGCTTGGGTCCGGAAATATGGGAGGGGGGCTCTCTTGGCTAAGACAGACATTGAGGCGGCGTTTCGCCTTTTGCCGGTGCACCCGGATAGTTTTGGGTTGTTGGGGTGTTGTTGGGAGGGGGAGTATTTTGTGGATAAATGTTTACCTATGGGGTGCTCGGTGTCGTGCGCACTGTTTGAGTGTTTTAGCAGGTTCCTGGAATGGGTAGTGCGGGCCGAGTCTCAAGTTGATTCGGTGCTGCATTACCTCGACGATTTTTTGTTCGTGGGTCCGGGTGGTTCGGCGTTGTGTTCGGTGTTATTGCAGACTATGGAGAGGGTGGCGGCCGGCTTTGGGGTGCCCTTGGCGCCCGACAAGACGGAGGGGCCGTCCACTCAATTGAAGTTTTTGGGCTTGGTAATAGACACGGTGGCCATGGAATGCCGGCTGCCTGAAGATAAACTGAGTGAATTAAAGGGGGCGGTGGAGTCGGCGGCGGGGATGCGGAAGTTGCAACTTAGGGACTTGCAGTCGTTGTTGGGTAGGCTGAATTTTGCCTGTCGCATTATGCCGATGGGGCGTGTCTTCTGCCGCAGGTTGGCGGCTGCGACCGCGGGGGTGACCAGGCCGCGGCATTACGTTCGCCTGACTGCGGATCTGCGAGCTGACTTGGCGGTGTGGGCGGAGTTTTTGGAGGTCTATAATGGTAGGTCGGTAATCATGGGGGGGCAAGTGTCTAATTGGGATCTGGAGTTGTTCACCGATGCGTCGGGGAGCCATGGGTTTGGAGTATATTGGCAGGGGGAATGGTGCGTTGGTGCATGGCCGGATGAGTGGAGGTCGGCAGGGCTGGTGCGGAACTTGGCTCTATTGGAATTATTTCCTATTCTAGTGGCGGTTGAGATTTGGGGGGATAGGCTCCGGGACAAGAAGGTATGCTTTCGGTGCGATAATCTGGGGGTGGTGCAAGCAATTAATGCACAGACGGCGAATTCGCCGCCGGTTGTGCGTTTGTTGCGGCAGCTGGTGTTGAGGGGGTTGCGTCTTAATGCGCAGTTTGTTGCCTTGCATGTTCCTGGGGTTCAGAACGAAATTGCTGACTCCCTTTCTCGTTTCCAGTGGGGTCGATTTCGGGCGTTGGCACCGGAAGCGGAGGTCGAAGGGATCGCATGTCCGGAGGAGCTGTGGAGAGTGGTTTAACGGCGGCTTTTGGGCTTGTCAGGCGGTCGGTATGTGCGAGCACCTGGGCCGGCTATTGTAAGTGCTGGAAAGAGTGGGAAGAACTGGTGGCAGGTATGGGTGTGTTGCAGTCTGTGGGGGATTGGGAGGCGGCAGTCTTGTGTTTTGTGGGGAGGTTGTATGAGGACGGGGTGCCCGGGTCCGGACTTAGCCGGCGGCTGTCGGCTTTGGCGTTTTGGTTTCAGGTACGGGGAATGCAGGACGCTACTAAGGCGTTTTTGGTTAGAAAGGCGGCCAGGGGGTTTCGGAGGGGCTTGCAGGTCAGGGACACCAGGAGGCCGGTGTCCTTTTCTTTGTTAGTGGAGTTAGGTGGTGTTTTGTCCCGGGTGTGTCTTTCGAATTTTGAGCTGGTTCTGTTTCGGCTTGCTTTTTCATTAGCGTTTTTTGGAGCGTTTCGGGTGTCGGAATTGGTGGCGCCGAGTAAGGTCTCGGTGGGAGGGTTGTTGGTGTCTGATGTGACTGATGACGGGGGTAATTTGACATGTGTGGTCCGGCGCTCCAAGACAGATCAGTTGGGTCGGGGTTTTGTGGTGAGATTGGCGCCGTTGGCTGGGTCGGGCATGTGTCCGGTGTCTTGTTTTAGGGCATACGTGGCTATTCGCCCGGCAATGGGGGGGCCATTGCTGATGCACGAAGGTGGTGAATTTTTATCTAGGTTTCAGTTTATTCGTGTTTTCCAGCTGACCTTGAAAAAACTGGGTAGGGGTAGTGGGGATTTTAGTTCCCATTCATTCAGGATTGGGGCTGCTACAGAGGCTGCAAGGTGGGGGCTGGGACCAGATGCTATACGGCGGATAGGCCGGTGGGAATCTGATAGATTTTGTTTATATGTGCGTCCTCATTTGATGTAATTTCGGTGGGTTTGTTGCTGTAAGGGGTTTTTGTTTGTTGTTTATGTTTTTCAGGTGCTGCGCCGTGCCTAATCTGGATCCTGGGACACTCATATGTGGTGAGGGGTGCGGCGAGGGCCGCGGTGCGCCCGGAAGGGCGGCAATTGGGTTTTTCCAGGGAGAAGGCACAGGTGAGGTGGTTGGGGCAAGGTGGGTTGTTGTGGGGGGAAGTTCTGCCGTTTTTACAGAAATATGTCGACCTTGATAGGGCCCCTGATGTGTTAGTCCTTCACGTGGGGGGCAACGACTTGGGGGGCAGGACGGCCAGGTCCTTGATGAGGGACATTAAGCTGGACCTGTTGAGAATCTGGTCGTCATTTCCGGGGATTTTTATCATATGGTCGGACATTGTGGCCAGGCTTAAATGGAGGCGGGCAAGGTCGGTGGCTAGCCTGAACAGGGCGCGGGCAAAAGTTAATAGAGTGGTCAGTCGTTTTGTGGCTAGGAACGGGGGCCTGGCGGTCAGGCACAGGGAACTGGAGGTTGCCTCTTCCGAGTTCTTGGGGCCTGATGGGGTCCATTTGAATCCCATTGGGACGGATCTTTGGGCGTGGGAAATACGAGACATGTTGGAGAGGGCGGTTCAGTTGTGGGGGAGCGGCCGCTTGTAAGGAGTCACAAGAGGCCGTCGGTGGCAGGAGCTAGAGGGGGACTTGGAGACAATTGGAGAGAGTTGGCACTGAATGGGATGGTGAGGCTGGGGGCGGTACCCAGCCTCGTGTGGTGAAACCCTGCGGGAGAGGCCCAAAGGGGCGGGGGTCTCTGAAGGCGGTGCCCTGGGGTTAAGGGAAGGGACGACCCAGGGCAAAGTAGGAGACCCGAGGAAAATTTGGGATGCCTCCAAGTCCTCTCTCTGGCTAGGTGGTAGAGTCGAGTTAAAGGATATTTGCACTAGTTTGTTTGTATAGGGATATGTGTGGTCAGGTAATGTTACATGAGTATGTTTAATGTTATTTAAAGGTTAATTAATATTTGAGGATTAAGTTATGATGTTTTTGAATAAAATGGCCGCTGTGGCCTTTATACCAAAAGTATGTGGTCCGTGTCTTTTATGGGGGGAGTAAGTAAGAAGAAGGGGCACAGCGCAGGTGGATGATACCCTAGTCATGTGTTGTTTAAGTGTTCACTTTAGTCTTTTCAGGCAGTGTAGTTCAATGTTTGGTTTATGGTGGGATAAAATTCATTGACTCTTTTGTTGGATTTTATTATTTGTCCACAGACACCCAGATATTTAGAATGTTATCTATGTACGAAAAGTTTCCAATATCTCCAGTACAGAAGTTGAAGTTTAAAACAACTTTATTTAAAAGGTTTATTTTTTTATATATACCCAATCTGCCTTTGTTAAAAAAAAGTAAACCTTTCCTTCTCACCTTGCGCTCCCCCGGTACCTATGGGGCAATCCTATTTCTGGTCCTGATGCCACAGGATGTCACAGTGCAGCTCAGCATACACCCGGCCACATCGGTGGTGATTGGCTGAGCAGCAATGTGACATTTTAGGCCTCTGGCACCAGGAAGAAGACCGGGGCACGGCCTTGATTTGTCACATTGCTGCTCAGCCAATCACTGGCCAAGGTGGGACACCACTGTGGCCGATGGGACCTCACAGTGCAGCTCAGCACACCGTCAGCCACAGCAGTGTCCCACCCTGGCCAGTGATTGGCTGAGCGGCAATGTGACATGTCAAGGCCCAGCCCCGGTCTTCTTCCTGGTGCCCAAGGCCCAAAATGTCACATTGCCGCTCAGCCAATCACCATCACTGTGGCCAATTGTATGCTAAGCTGCACTATGAGGTAGAATTCGGTAGAGTATCACACCATAGGCCACGGGAGAGCAGTAAAGAAGTACTCAGCCCCTAAACATCTTATCCCCTATCCAAAGGGTCTTGGCTGTGGCACCCGAGACATCCGCTGCACGGAGTGAACGTCACGCCATGCTGGATGACTGGCAATATGGGGCGGAGGCTCCTGATGTCACGGTCAGGCTCTGCTTGTGACATCACAGCCACACCCCCTCAATACAAGTCTATGGGAGGGGGCATGGCGGCCATCACGCCCCCTCCCATAGACTTGCATAGAGGGGGTGTGGCTGTGACATCACAAGCCTCCGATGCAGCAACCAATGCTCTAAACAAATGCCGGATGCAGCAGGGAGATCACAGGGGCCCCAGCGACGGGACCCTCATCATCAGACATCTTATCCCTTATCCTTTGGATAGGGGATAAATGTCTAGGGGTGGAGTACCCCTTTAAAAGGTTTTTTTTTTTTATAAGACAGAGGCAGCCTAGGTATATTGTTAAAAAATGCTTTTCGGCATAGTACCTCTTAAAGCAGTGGTCTTCAACCTGTGGACCTCCAGATGTTGCAAAACTACAACTCCCAGTATGCCCGGACAGCCGTTGGCTGTCAGGGCATGCTGGGAGTTGTAGTTTTGCAACATCTGGAGGTTCGCAGGTTGGAGACCACTGCCTTAAAGGGGTAGTCCAGTGGTGAACAACTTATCCCCTATCCTAAGGATAGGGGATAAGTTTGAGATCGCAGGGGGTCCGACTGTTGGGGCCCCCTGCGATCTCTCTGTACGGGGGCCAGGCTCTCCGGCCAGATAGCGGGTGTCGACCTCCGCACGAAGCGGCGTCCGACATGCCCCCTCAATACATCTCAATGGCAGAGCCGGAGATTGCCGAAGGCAGCGCTTTGGCTCTGCCATAGAGTTGTATTGAGGGGGCATGTTGGCCGCCGCTTCGTGCGGAGGTCGACATGCCCCCTTCCCGTGGGCTGTCGGGCTCCGTACGGGAGATCACAGGGTGCCCCAGCGGTCGGACCCCCCGCGATCTCAAACTTATCCCCTATCCTTAGGATAGAGTATAAGTTGTTCACCACTGGACTACTCCTTTAAAGCATTCCTGTTTTTTTTTTTTTTTTTTTTTAAAGCCTGCATAAATGTTAGTTTAACCCTTAAGACTATGTTCACATGCCATGAAAATTCTGCATGGATTTATAGCCAATACACTTCTATGGGATTCCACTGTTCCCTTCACACAGCAGAATTTCTCCAGTGAATTGGCTATAAATTCATGCAGAATTCAGTGCAGAAATTCTGCCATGTGAATCGGCCTTAGAGTGCTGACAAGATGATTTTAGGGGACTCTCATGGGCTCAATAGCAGCAGTGGAGGCATTAAAATATGCACAGCTATTTCTCATTCTCTCCATTTTAGGGGGTGGGACCAGAGCTAGGCAGTATGCCAATAGTACACATACATGGACTTCCTTTCCCTTACTTCTCTGGCCAATCAAGGAACATACTCCTCTTTAATATGCCAAGACATAGGGGTGAAAGAAAAAAGTGCACTGGACAAAACAGACCTGCCCTGTGCTGGGGGGGGGGGGGGGGGGGGATGATTTACACAGTACACTACTATAAAAGGCACAAGCGAGAGGGAAGGTTATGGTCACACTGTGTTTGCTGCATGAACAGAAAAGCAAGAAACAGCAGCAGCACCATCATAGCCAGGAAAAAGGAAAGGGTTAAACATACAACTGACCGTCATATGCAATGGCTCACTAGATCCTAACACCAGCAGGGGGCAGTGTGTTTTGCCACAGCAGGTACTGGTGCTAGGCAGGAAAAGTACCAGGTTCTATAGCGCAATCCACCACTCAGGCAACTTCTTGGGATAAAAGGTTCGATTTATTTAGCCAAAAACATAACGCGTTGCGAAGGTTTAGACCCTCTTCATCAGATGTACAGGCAATGCGTTGCAATGTTACATTGCCTGTACATCTGACGAAGAGGGTCTAAACCTTCGCAACGCGTTATGTTTTTGGCTAAATAAATCGAACCTTTTATCCCAAGAAGTTGCCTGAGTGGTGGATTGCGCTATAGAACCTGGTACTTTTCCTGCCTAGCACCAGTACTTGCATCATATACCTCGGACAGGTTTCACCTGCTGCCGATTCCAGGAAGCTGCTCCACCATTACTTTGAACCACGCGCTTATTGCTGTTGTGTCTATATACACAACAGTACAAGGTGAGCGAGACTACTTACTTGTTTGACTGCCTCACCTTATACATATTTACATTGTTCCAAACGTATTGCCCTATGAGGAGCTCTGCTCTATCTTTCTCTCCATAGAATACATTTTGCCACAGCAGGGGCAGGATTGAAGAGCTCACCCTAAGGCCTTTATACTAGTGCTGGGCGGTATTACCCAAAATGGATATTACGGTATTATCCAAATTATGGCCATTTCATGGTGTTTAATGGTATTTATTTTTTTCACTCATTCCCAACTAGAGATGAGCGAACTTACAGTAAATTCGATTCGTCACGAACTTCTCGGCTCGGCAGTTGATGACTTTTCCTGCATAAATTAGTTCAGCTTTCAGGTGCTACGGTGGGCTGGAAAAGGTGGAGACAGTCCTAAGAAAGAGTCTGCTAGGACTGTATCCACCTTTTCCAGCCCACGGGAGCACCTGAAACCTGAACTAATTTATGCAGGAAAAGTCATCAACTGCTGAGCCGAGAAGTTCGTGACGAATCAAATTTACTGTAAGTTCGCTCATCTCTATTACCAACCAATCCAACATCCCCCCGGGCTGGGGAACTAATCATATATGACCCGCGGGCGCTGCTCTGCTTTTCCTCCACCCAGCCCCCCCCCCCCCCTTCAAATGGAGCACGACCGATATTGCAGTATATGGAAAAAATTGGTATTGTAAAACAGAAAAACACTCCGGTATTTGGTATGAACCGCTACACCACCCAGCACTACTTTATACTCCAACCGCCATCGATCCTGAACAGACCCTGGAATTATCATTAAAATGGGGGGGAGCGGCATAATGAAGAGAGGGGGGGGGGTATGTAATGAGGGGGGGGGTATGTAATGAGGGGAGATGGTATGTAATGAGGGGGGGGGGGGTATGTAATGAGGGGAGATGGTATGTAATGAGGGGGGGGGGGGGTATGTAATGAGGGGAGATGGTATGTAATGAGGGGGGGGGGGGGGGGTATGTAATGAAGCCCCCACCTGTGTCCGAATAGTGGAGAAGGAAAGTGTTTGATCAGTAGAGGATCATTTTATCTTCTGCCAAGCGCAGGCAATTCTGTCTAAACCCGTGTTTCCCCATCAAGGCGCCTCCTGCTATTGCAAAACTACAACTGTCTGGGCATGCTGGGAGTTGTAGTTTTGCAACAGCTGGCGGCACCCTGATTGTGAAACGCTGACTAATGTATATGAATTTTTTTTTTCAAAAATACCAGTAATAAAATATTATATATAAAATAATAATAAATAAATAAATTAATAGAATATATATTCTGTAATTTATGACTTTTTACAGGGACGGAATATCTAGAACAAGTACAGACACGATATCACACAAGACCACGAGTCCATTTATTATAAATAGTTTTCCCTAAATTGGAGATTTTGGCCTTATATACACATCGTGTTCCCGCCTCCGTGTCCACATTACGTAGATTTCTTCCCTATCGTTTTTCCAGACTCTCAGACGATCCGCACCGACTTCATCATGTCGGCCAGAAGGAACGTCTCGTCCCAGAGCGCGCCCGGTCTCCTCAGCTGCCTCTCTAAGCTTCTCGCAGACTCTATTATGTTTGAGATTTCCCGACTCGGACCCGAAACCTTGCGGCAGAACAGGATTTCGTTCACCTCGTCCTCGATCTTTTGCACATAAATTAGAGGGAAAACATCACGGATAGTATTGATGACCTGTCCCTTTAAGACAGGGTCCCGGCACACAAGGTTCACAATGAAGAGTCCTGTAACGGGAAGAAGGTGGGAGCGGTGAGGTCACCAAAACGGTAACGTTACTGAGCAACAATCATTCTAGAAAGACACACGCTTAAAGGGGCACTCTACCAAAAACATCTTATCCCCTATCCTTTGAATAGGGGATAAGATGTTTTCCGGTAGAGTGCCCCTTTAACCCCATAGTGACATTAAAGGCATTTAACTCCTAAAAGGACCAAGCCCATTTTTAACCTTAAAGGGTTACTCCGGTGGAAGTGTTTTTTTTTTTCTTTTTTTAAGATCAACTGGTGCCAGAAAGTTAAACAGATTTATAAATTACTTCTATAAAAAAAATATCTTAATCCTTCCAGTACTTATTAGAGGCTGTATGCTCCACAGGAAGTTGTTTTCTTTTGGGATTTCTTTTCTGTCACAACCACAGTGCTCTCTGGTGACATCTCTGTCCATAGCAGCATATGTTTGCTATGGGGAATTTCTCCTGTTCTGGACAGTTCCTGACAAGGACAGAGGTGTCAGCAGAGAGCAGTGCGGTCGTGACAAAAAAAAAATCCAAAAAGAAAACAATTTCCTCTGGAGCATACAGCAGCTGATAAGTACTGGAAGGATTAAGAATTTTTAATAGAAGTAATTTACAAATCTGTTTAACTTTCTGGCATCAGTTGATTTAAAATAATTAAAAAATAAAGTTTTCCACCGGAGTACCCCTTTGAAGGACCAGGACAATTTTTTTAAATTTGCCTTTTCATTTTTTCCTCCTCACCCTCTAAAATTCATAACTCTTATATTTCTGTCCACAGACCCATATAAGGGCTTGTTTTTTGCATGACCAGTTGTACTTTCTAATGACATCACTCATTTTACCATAAAATATACGGCGAACCAAAAACTATTTTATTTTATCCTTTATTTTTATTTTTTTTATTTTTTTAGGGAGGAAATTTAAATGAAAACCACAATTTAGAAAATTTGGGAGAGTTTTGTTTTCACACTGTACACTTTACGGTAAAAATGACACGCGTTCTTTATTGTGTGGGTCAATACGATTAAAATGATACAATAATAGAAAAGTATGTAATCATGGGCATCGCTAAAAAAAATAAAAATAAAAAGTCAAATAAAAAAAAATCTAACTTTTTGTACAAAATCAGTATGTTTAAAAATCACCCCATTTTATCCACCTATAAAAAAAATTCCGTATATGGGGGCGGTATGAGCGCCGTGATCTGTACTTTATCAATACCCCAAATTCGCGTATATGAAACTTTGAAATCACTTATTAAAAAAATGTTTGGAATAAAGTTATACAAAAAAACTTTTATTCTTTACATTTACGCCGTTCACCGTACAGGATCATTAACATTATAATTTTGCTACTTCGGACATTTATGCACGCGGCGATACCAACTAGGTTTATTAAAGGAGTACTCCGGCGCGCACTTTTTTCCTTTTATCCTGTCCGGGCTGCAAAATAAAAGAAAACGCACTCTCTCTTACCTGCCAACGAGCCCCCGGAGCTCCGGTACAGGTGTTCGGTCCCCGGGCTGTATTCTTCTCACTTCCTGTTGGCCCGGCACGTCACATGGAGCTTCAGCCTATCACCAGCAGAGGCGGGACATCGCTGCGGCCGGTGATAGGCTGAAGCTCCGGCTAACAGGAAGTAAGAAGAATACAGCCCGGGGACCGAACGCCTGTACCGGAGCTCCGGGGGCTCGTTGGCAGGTAAGAGAGAGTTTGTTTTCTTTCATTTTGCAGCCCGGACGGGATAAAATGAGAAAAGTGCGCGCCGGAGTACTCCTTTAATTTTATTTCTTTTTTTATGCTTTTTGGGGGTAAAATGGGAGAAAGGGACAATTTCCATTTTTATTGGGGGGGAGCAGATTTTTCACTTTTTTTTACAATTTTAAACTTTTTATTTTTTTTACACTTTATTGGGGAGATTTATCAAAACCTGTGTAGAGGAAGAGTAGTGCAGTTGCCCATAGCAACCAATCAGATTGCTTCTTTCATTTTCCACAGGCCTCTAAAGAGGCCTGTGGAAAATGAAAGAAGCAATCTGATTGGTTGCTATGGGCAACTGCACCACTCTTCCTCTGCACAGGTTTTGATGAATCTCCCCCTATGTCTCCCTATTCAGTGCTATGTATAGGGCACAGACCACAGCAGAAGACCCCAGGAGACAGCCAGAGGCAGGTGAGGGGACCTCCGGCCGCCACTTTAGAAGATCGGATCCCCGCGGCAGTGCCGCAGGCAATCCGTTCATCTATTTAAAACTTGCGCATTGCCACAGATGCTGTGATCTGTACAGTGGTCCCTCAACATACGATGGTAATCCGTTCCTAATGGACCATTGTTTGTTGAAACCATCGTATGTTGAGGGATCCGTGCAATGTAAAGTATAGGACAGTGGTCTACAACCTGCGGACCTCCAGATGTTGCAAAACTACAACACCCAGCATGCCCGGACAGCCGTTGGCTGTCCGGGCATGCTGGAGTTGTAGTTTTGCAACATCTGGAGGTCCACAGGTTGAAGACCACTGGTATTGGAGGTTATACTCACCTGTCCCCTCCGCTCCGGACCGTCACCGCTGCCCTGGATGTCGCCGTCCATCTCTGTCGCCGCGTCCCCATGGTGTCCCCGACGCTCTGGCAAGGCCTCTGCTTCCCCGGCATCCTCGCTCTCCGTCGCCGCCATCACGTCGCTACGCACACCGCTCCTATTGGATGACGGGACGGCGTGCGCAGCGACGTGATGACGACGATGGAGAGCGTCAACGATGCAGGGGATCCCGAAGAGGACGTGCCGGAGCCCCGAGGACAGGTAAGTGATCGTCAGCGGACCACACGGGGCATCGTAAATGGCTATCCGGGGGCAGATGAAGCCGTCTGCGCTGCCGTATAGTCGTTTATGCGATGGCCCAGACATACAAAAGCATCATATGTTGATGCTGCCTCTGAGAGGCCATCGTATGTTGAAATTATCGTATGTCGGGGCCATCGTAGGTCGGGGGGGGGGGGGGGGGGGGTGTCACTGTATTGATCACGGCATCTGAGGGGTTAATGGTGGACATCAGCGCAATTGCTGATGGTCGCCATTACCGGGACCTGCAATGCATGACGCGAGCACTGCTCGCGGTCATGTATGTCCTGGTGCGCAAAATACCTCCGCACCAGGATGTACATTTACGTCCGTGGTCATTAAGGCGTTAAAGGCGGGGGGAAAAAAATTGCAAGTTTTCAGGTTTCGTTTACACGGCGTTCACTGTGCGGTAAAACAAACATGTTATTTTAATCACTCAGGTCGTTTATATGTTTTAGTACTTTTGAAAATGTACAACATTATTGATAAGAACAACAACATATATTTTATTATTGTTATTAAGTTTTTTCTATTTCATATTATTTATTATATATTATACATTATTAAACATTATTAAACCTATAACTATTATATATATATATTGTTATGAAAGTGTGCCTCTAATGACTGTCCCGGTGCAAGGATTTCTGCTAACGGGGTACTTCGCTGCTAAACATCTTACCCAAAGGATCGGGGATAAGATGTCTGATCTCGGGGGTCCCGCTGCTGGGTCCCCCTGCAATTTCTCGCAGCACCTAGAGTTCTAAAACATTGGGTTCCTGTGGAAGTGGTCGTGATGTGACGGCCATGTCCCCTCCAAATCAAGTCTATGGGAGAGGACAAGTCGGCCAACACGTCACAGCCACACTCTCCCATAGACATGAATGGAGAGGGCGTGGCCGTGACATCACAAAGGGGCATGACTGTGACATCATGATCACGGCTTCCGACTCAGAGCACCAAAGTACCCCTTTAAAGGGGTTATCCAGGAATAAATATATATATATATATATATAAAAATATATATACGCCCTCTCCATATATATACACCTCTCTCTCTCTACCTCTCTCTCTCTACCTCTCTCTCTCTACCTCTCTCTCTCTCTACCTCTCTCTACCTCTCTCTCTCTCTCTCTACCTCTCTCTCTCTACCTCTCTCTCTCTCTACCTCTCTCTCTCTCTACCTCTCTCTCTCTCTACCTCTCAACTGGCTCCAGAAAGTTAAACAGATTTGGAAATTACTTACAATAAAAAATCTTAATCCTTTCAGTACTTATGAGCTGCTGAAGTGGAGTTGTCCTTTTCTGCCTAAGTGCTCTCTGATGACACCTGTCTCGGGAACCGCCCAGTTTAGAAGCAAATCCCCATAGCAAACCTCTTCTACTCTCTGCAGTTCCCGAGACAAGCAGAGATGTCAGCAGAGAGCACTGTTGTCAGACAGAAAAGAACAACTCAACTTCAGCAGCTGATAATTATTGGAAGGATTAAGATTTTTTTAATTTTTTTTTTTTTAATAGAAGTCATATATAAATCTGTTTAACTTTCAGGAGCCAGTTTCCTGGCAACTTCTGATCCCATGATGGATTTGCCGGAAGCCCCATAGACTTATATGGGACTTGCGACAAATGAGTCTCCAGGGCGAGCTAGTCTAAGAGCAAATCATGGGATTAGAAGGTCCCAGGAAATTTAAAGGGGTTATCCAGGAAAAAACTTTTATATATAGAAGTAATTTACAAATCTGTAACTTTCTGGAGCCAGTTGATATATATCTATATCTATCTATATCTATATCAACTGGCTCCAGAAAGTTAAACAGATTTGTAAATTACTTCTATTAAAAAATCTTAATCCTTTCAGTATTTATGAGCTTCTGAAGTTTAGGTTGTTCTTTTCTGTCTAAGTAATCTCTGATGACACGTGTCTCGGGAACCGCCCAGTTTAGAAGAGGTTTGCTATGGGAATTTGCTTCTAAACTGGGCGTTTCCCGAGACACGTGTCATCAGAGAGCACTTAGACAGAAAAGAACAACCTTAACTTCAGAAGCTCATAAGTACTGAAAGGATTAAGATTTTTTAATAGAAGTAATTTACAAATCTGTTTAACTTTCTGGAACCAGTTGATATATATATATAAAAAAAAAGTTTTTTCCTGCAATACCCCTTTAAACAGAAATCCTTGTACCGGGACAGTCATTAGAGGAATGAGTTAATGCCAGACATATGTATTGATGTGAGATCCGTACTCTACCTGAGTGCAGTATGTACGGTCATAGGCAAACTATCAACACCCTCTACATACTGCAATAGCTATTGATCGCAGCATCTAGAGCAGTGTTTCCCATCCAGGGTGCCTCCAGCTGTTGCAAAACTACAACTCCCAGCATGCCTGGACAGCCAGAGGCTGTCCAGGCATGCTGGGAGTTGTAGTTTGGCAACATCTGGCAGCACCCTGGTTGGGAAACACTGATCTGGAGGATTAAAAAAAGGCATCCACCACACGGAGTGGGTTCAGCTCACGAGCACGCAATGGCGCACTAGAAGCTTTGACTCTTATGAGGTGTGAGCCATGCAGGGTCAGTGACCACTCGGTGGTTCAGTCAGAAAAGGGGGTTGTTTAAAATGTACCTGTCACTTTAAAAAACATCACAGGTCATAAAGTAGGGATGAGCGGCAGGGGCCATATTCGAATTTGCGATAATTCGCAAATATATGGACGAATATTCGCCCTATGTTTGCAAAATTTGCATATTCGCCAAGTTTCTTCCCCCCCCCCCCCCGTGTGAAAATTAGTGATGAAATTCACATAGTGCGCATGCGCGATTATATCTTTCCCCTAAATGGGAGGGAGGGATCAGTGTCCAATCTGGAAGTGCCGATATTTGCATAAAAATATTCGCATATAAATTTTCAAATAAAAAAATTAATATTCGTCATTTCGAATATATATCACTATATTCTAAATGTTCGGGAAATCGCAAAGTGCCGATTTTCGCGGTAAAAATTTGCATTTCGAATAGTCGCGCTCAACACTAGTCCTAAATTTGTGATCGATCAGTTTCTGGGAAAGGGAACCCTAGACTATCTAATGATCAGGTTCCAAGTGCTGAGACCTTCACCGATCAGGAAAAAGAAGAAGAGAGAAGCGTCCTCTGTCTTGTTATAAATCTTTGGCGCGGTCCGGAGGAGCTGAAGAAGTTATTCTCCTTACCATCATCCTGTAAGATCTTGTGGACGTCCTGTAAAAATCTCTTTTCTACAAAAGCTGGAGGGGGGCAGCTCATCCCGAGGCTGCTGTCCTTACTGTCCACGTCAAAAATCACCACATCATGGCGGGCTCTTCCTACAGGGAAAATAAAATAAAAACACGCAATTAAAAAAGGGATACTCCACTGCCCCAATGTTCGGAACATTTGCCACGCCCCCTCCCATAGACTTGCATTGAGGGGCGTGGCCGTGACGTCACAACCCCCGCACCCAGCGTTCGGAACTAAAATGTTCCAGATGCTGGGGCAGTGGAGTACCCCTTAAAGGGGTACTGTGGTGGAAAACTTTTTTTTTTCAAATCAACTGGTGCCAGAAAGTTAAACAGATTTGAAAATTACTTCTATTAAAAAATCTTAATCTTTTCAGTACTTATGAGCTGCTGAAGTTGAGTTCTTTTCTGTCTAAGTGCTCTCTGATGACACCTGTCTCGGGAAACGCCCAGTTTAGAAGCAAATCCCCATAGCAAACCTCTTCTAAACTGGGCGGTTCCCGAGACACGCGTCATCAGAGAGGATTTAGACAGAAAAGAACAACCTTAACTTCAGAAGCTCATAAGTACTGAAAGGATTAAGATTTTTTAATAGAAGTCATTTACAAATCTGTTTAACTTTCTGGAGCCGAGGATTAGAGATAGATATAGAGATAGAGATAGAGATAGAGATAGAGATAGAGAGAGAGATAGAGAGAGAGAGATAGAGAGAGAGAGATAGAGAGAGAGAGATAGAGAGAGAGAGATAGAGAGAGAGAGATAGAGAGAGAGAGATAGAGAGATAGAGATAGAGAGATAGAGATAGAGAGATAGAGATAGAGAGATAGAGATAGAGAGAGAGATAGAGAGAGAGATAGAGAGAGAGATAGAGAGAGAGATAGAGAGAGAGATAGAGAGAGAGATAGAGAGAGAGATAGAGAGAGAGAGAGAGAGAGAGAGAGAGATAGAGAGATAGAGAGATAGAGAGATAGAGAGATAGAGAGATAGAGAGATAGAGAGATAGAGATATATATATATACATATAAAAAAAGAATCCTTCCAGTACTTATTAGCTGCTGAATACTAGGAAATTATTTTCTTTTTGGAACACAGAGCTCTCTGCTGACATCACGAGCACAGTGCTCTCTGCTGACATCTCCGTCCATTTTAAGAACTGTCCAGAGCAGCATATGTTTGCTATGGGGATTATCTCCTACTCTGGACAGTTCCTAAAATGGACAGAGATGTCAGCAGAGAGCACTGTGCTCCTGATGTCAGCAGAGAGCACTGTGGTCATGATGTCAGTAGAGAGCACTGTGTTCCAAAAAGAAAATAATTTCCTATGTAGTATTCAGCAGCTAATAAGTACTGGAAGGATTAAAAAATTTTAATAGAAGTCATTTACAAATCTGTAACTTTCTGGCACCAGTTGATTTAAAAAAGAAAAAGTTTTCCACTGGAGTACCCCTTTAAGAGTATTTTCTGCTTTGAACACTGTTTTACGGCCGATATATAAATTTAAAGGAGTTATGCAGGAATAGACAAACAGAGCTAATTTCTTTTTTTTAAACGCTCCCTGTATCTCCACGTTGGGTGTGGGTCTGCAGCTCAGTTCCATTGAAGTGAATGGAGCCAAGTTGTAATACCACACCCAACCTGGGGACAGACATGGAGCTGTTTTTTGAAAGAAATTATCTCTGTTTTCTGGTTAACCCCTTTAATCTACATACAGATTTGAACAATTTTGGGTTATCATTAGAGATGGAAAGGCCTGGAAAAAAGAAACGGGGGGGGGGGGGGGGGGACCTTTTGCCATTTTTTCCCCCCAGAAAAATTCTAAAGAAAAAGTAATATGGGAAATGTCCTTTATAATGATAAATAATATAACATTCAACCTATATATAAGATTTAGACCGTCACGATAGGCTGATCTGAGAATCTCTAAGTTCTCCAGTCTCCCCCGAAGACAAGCAAATCCTGGGATACAATTCAAATACTGAGAATGAAATTTATAAAAGAAGAGAAATTTGCGTTTCTGCCTCTAGGGGCGCTGCATGGAAAAATGTTTAAAGGGGTACTCTGCCCCTAGAGATCTTATACCCAATAACGTTTAGCGTATCGGGTGCAGCAAAGGAGGCTCGTGAAGTCACAGCCACGCCCCCTCAATGCAAGTCTATGGGGTTTGACAGTGACATTGCGAGCCATTGCCACCATTGCCTCTTGAGAAAGCCGCAGAGGCGGCGAAACATGTAGAGGCGGCAAATTTTTTTTTTTGTTTTTAAGCGGTACCAGTGTGTCACCCTATATACAATCAGCCACTGCAGGGCTATCTTTGGAGAAATAGAGGAGACTATTCCCTTAACCTTGATGTTATAAGCACTAGGTACACCTGGTATCAGTTTTAAAGTTTCATTTTTGGGACATTTTATTAGCACTCAATAAAAGTTATATTTTAGGGGTAAGCAGTAGGGGTTTCTTACCCCGAGCTTAGGTGTATTATTGCGAGCCTCCGCCCCCGCATCGCCAGTCATCCGGTACGGAGCAAAGTTCGCTCCGTGCACCGGATGTCTAGGGTGCCGCAGCAGAGATCGCAGGGGGCGGAGTGACCCTTTAAGGTTAGTTTGGCTGTGGCCGGGTTCCATCTTGTTATTACAGTAGTTGATTGTTTTTGTCCTTAAAAGGGGTACTCTGGGGAAGTAAAGTTTGGCCCCATCCTAAGTGTCTGATCACGAGGGGTCTGACTACTGAAAGCCCCAACGCTCTCTTAAATGGGACCCCAGCTACTTACCCATCCTTGGCGTGCCTAGGTTCCCACCTTCCAAGACAAGTGTAAGTGAAAGCCCTCTCAGCCAATCACTGGATTCGACAGTGGTCCTGTCTCGGATTGGCTGAGCGGGCAGTTACTTGCGCTTAACCTTTTAAATTCCACTGTCTGAACAATATAAAAAAGGGACATTCGAGCCCAAAAAAAAAAAAAAAATGTATCCCCCAATCCATAGGATAGAGCAGAGTTTCCCAACTGAGGTGCCTCCAGATGTAGCAAAAACTACAACCCCCAGCATGCCCGGACAGCCAACGGCTGTCCGGGCATGCTGGGAGTTGTAGTTTTGCAACAGCTGGACGCACCCTGGTTGGGAAACACTGGGATAAAAAAATCCTGACCTATAGGACCCCCCCCCCCCAAATCTTCCTCCATGCAAAGTCTATGGAGATACCCAAGAATGGGCACGGACATTAAAACTAAAAATGTTGCTATTGCACTCCTCATGGCAAATAAAAAGATCTTTCTAAAGATTTTATTTGTGTTTAAAAAAGCTGCCACTAGGGGTCTTCCCTACTTGTCTCCCCCCCCCCCCCCGGAACAGACTATGGACTCCTGCTGGCCTGGCAAATGTTCAAAATCCAGAGTGCAGCCTTAGCCAATCATAGCTCATCTCACACTGAACTGCTCTGGGCTGTGTGTAGCAGAGTGAGGGAGGAAGTTCTCCCCTGTATGGCTTCAGATGATGTCACGCCTTCTGGGGAACGCCCCTTCCCAGTCTGTGAGTCTGACTGAGCAGAAAATACAGAATAATATCAAGGTAGAAAACTAAAAAATTAAAATAAAAGGCAGGGGGTGGTTTATCATGATGGGGGCAGTGACCTGGGAGAATTATAAAATGTAACAAGATCATAAGAGGTACCCTTTAAATCTCCCTGCAGCGCCACCACAGGAGAAATGAAGCAGAGAACTAGATCAATGGAATGTTTGTGTATATGCAGGACAAGACATGTTCTTTGTCAGGCTGCATTCACACCACGTTTTTGCTCTACAGTTCCCGTATCAGGTTTTTGGATGAAAAACGGATTCCTCAAAACCGGACTAAACTGTATCAAAACGTGTGTACAAATTTCAACCCGTATACGATTAAAAACCGTTGCATCTGTTTTTTAAGAAAAATACCAAATACGTTTTTAAAGGGGTATTCGGGCAAAAAAAAATAATCTTATCCCCTATCGAAAGGATAGAGGATAAGATGTCTGATTGCGGGGGCCCGCTGCTGGGACCCCCCGTAATCTCCCTGCAGCAGCCCGCATTCTACGCGTAGCTGCGTCTGAAGTTTCGAAAACTGCCGAGCTTCAGAGACTGGACGTGACGTGACCCCACGCCCCCTCCATTCATTCAACTTCAGACGCAGCTACGCATAGAATGCGGGCTGCTGCAGAAAGATCGTGGGGGGGGTCCCAGCGGCGGGCCCCCGCGATCAGACATCTTATCCCCTGTCCTTTCGATAGGGGAGAAGATGTTTTTGCCCAGAATACCCCTTTAACTTTTCTCTATATTTTGAATAAAGCTTCACTTGTTTGATTGAAATTCCAAGAAATAATAAAAAAAAACTGTGCAAAGTCAAAAACCGTACAGTGAAAACCGGATGGAGCCGTACACACATTACGGTTCCCAATGACTCCCATGTAAAAAAAAAAAAAAAAAAACCTATACGGTTTAATACAGTTATTTCCACCGGACCAAAAAAACGTGTTAGTCTACGGTTTTAAGTAGGGGGGAAAAAAACTGACAAAACAGTATAAGAAGCAAAACGGACAGAACCGGATTATGCAATTGACATACGGTTTACGATGTTAAGTCAATGCATACGGTTTTCTGTAAGGTCCCGTACGATTTTTAACGTGAAACCGTATACGGGAACTGTATAGCAAAAACGTGGTGTGAACCCGGCCCTTCACTCTGCCCAGGAGATGAGGAACCTGAGATCCACAAGTGCAGAAGCTTCAGCTACAATACAGCGGAAATAAGAAATCTCTTTACCTTTTTCCACCAGATCCTTGATGTGCGCCAAACCGTCAGCGAGATGAACCTTCACACGGTCGTCTAGAGAGAACCCGAACCAGTGACAGGCAACATCCAGCACCGCAGGATCGATTTCCACAGCTTCAACTTGTGACCCAAGAAATAGTCGTGGATAAAAAGTGACAGGCTCCCTCCTCCGAGCCCCACTACCAATACCGATAACTGTTGGCCTGTAGGGGCGTAAGAAAAAAAAAAAATTATCGCGATTTTTCATTTGGAGATATTGTATCGATTCAAAACAAGGATATGGAATTCGTATCTCCGACGCCCGGGAAATGCAGTTCCGGGCAGGTTAATTTTTCTCGCTCGTGCAAGCAGAACCGGACCTGACAAGCACGGCGGCGCTCAGCAGTCTGTATGGAGAAGGCTCCCGACTCCTGCCCGCTCCGAACTGTGCAGCCCCCCGCTGATTTCAGTAGCCGGGGGCCTATGCAAATAGCTAGCATGCGGCGATCGCTACGGCGGCTATTAACCCATTTATATCGCCGCTGTCAAAGCTGACAGCGGCATCTAAAGGGACATGTAAATGCTCCCTGGTGGGCTAGTGGGGTGGATCGCCCCCCCCCCCCCCCCCGCAGCTTGATCGCGGGGGGGGATCCACTATAGAGGTAGCCAGAGGGCTTACCTCTGTTCCCTGTTGTCCCGTGGCTCTGTCATTGATAGATCCTGGCTGGACTAGTCTCTATCAATGGATCACAGAGCACACAGATCAATGGAGTTCAATAGAACTCTATTCATCTGTATGAGGAATCTAATGATTCCTCCTAAAAGTCTAATAAAGTGTATTAAAAAAATAAAAATGTTTTATTAAAAGTTTAAAAATACACACATTAAAGGGGTATTCCAGGCAAAAACTTTTTTTTATATATCAACTGGCTCCGGAAAGTTAAACAGATTTGTAAATTACTTCTATTAAAAAATCTTAATCCTTCCAATAGTTATTAGCTTCTGAAGTTTTCTGTCTAACTATTCAATGATGATGTCACGTCACGGGAGCTGTGCATGATGGGAGAATATCCCCATAGGAGCTGGACAGCTTCCGGGACGTGAGTCATCAGAAAGCAGTTAGACAGAAAAAAAACAACTCAACTTCAGAAGCTATTAACTATTGGAAGGATTAAGATTTTTTTAATAGAAGAAGTAATTTACAATCTGTTAACTTTCCGGAGCCAGTTGATATATAAAAAAAAAAAATGTTTTTGCCTGGAATACCCCTTTAACCTCTTCCATATTAAAAGTTCAAATCACCCCCTTGCCAATTCACACCCCTACTGGCCTTTAAGAGAAGATTTCGCACCAACAAAATCTATTACTAGACCTGTATAAAATAAAATGAAAAAAAACAACAGAACTCCGAACTCCGATTAACCCCTAGACCAGTGGCCTCCAATCTGCGGACCTCCAGGTGTTGCAAAACTACAACTCCCAGCATGCCCGGACAGCCAACGGCTGTCCGGGCATGCTGGGAGTTGTAGTTTTGCAACACCTGGAGGTCCACAGGTTGGAGACCACTGCCCTAGACGACCCATAAATGTATGTCAGAGAACCAGGATGTACATTTATGTCACTAACATGAAGCGAGCGAAGTGATTATCAGCAGCCAGGACCTCACAAAGTTTGCAAAAATTCCATTTTGGATATGGAGGCGGCTGTAAGGAGGTTCAGGGGACAGGACATCCACCCAAGGTCCCAACCGGAGCCATGAATAATACCTGGGGTCACTCCGGGATTGTGAAGGAGCGACAGTCCGGAGATCACGGCTCTGTGGTGCTCACAGCACAGGAAGCTCTTGTCGATCACATGACCCGGCTCAGCCTCCATCTTGTCATTTGATTTCTGCTGCTTCTTCTTGTCTTTCCTTCTCTTTTTCTGACCTGGAATAAGAAAAAAAAAATTAAAATATGAGAATGTTCAAAACTAAGCGTCCATCATCACATCCTTGTTGTTGAACCAAACTATATGCAAGAGGTTTAAAGGGGTTATCCAGGGAAAAACTTTTTTTTTTATATATCAACTGGCTCCAGAAAGTTAAACAGATTTGTAAATTACTTCTATAAATTTTTTTTTAATCCTTTCAGTACTTATGAGCTTCTGAAGTTAAGGTTGTTCTTTTCTGTCTAAGTGCTCTCTGACGACACGTGTCTCGGGAAATGCCCAGTTTAGAAGCAAATCCCCATAGCAAACCTCTTCTAAACTGGACAGTTCCCGAGACACGTCATCAGAGAGCACTTAGACAGAAAAGAACAACCTAAACTTCAGAAGCTCGTAACTACTGAAAAGGATTAAGATTTTTTAATAGAAGTAATTTACAAATCTGTTTAACTTTCTGGAGCCAGTTGATATATATCAAAAAAAGTTATTTTCCTGGAATACC
>NC_079194.1:18761253-18763544 GCF_029499605.1 Hyla sarda | reverse complement strand
GAGCAGGGCTGCGAGCGATCCGATCATTCATTGAAATCGCGCACTGCCACAGATGCCGGGATCTGTATTGATCCCGGCACCTGAGGCGTTAATGGCGGACTCGCGGGCGTCGGCCATTGCCGGCGGGTCCCTGGCTGCGATCAGCAGCCGGGATCAGCCGCGCATGACACGGGCATCGCTCCGATGCCCGCGGTTATGCACAAGACGTAAATGTACGTCCTGGTGCGTTAAGTTCCACCGCACCAGGACGTACATTTACGTCCAGCGTCCTTAAGGGGTTAAGACTATTTGCTTGCAGTGTTTTCTAGACAGTAAAGTTCCAGACAATACTCACTAATGAAGATGGCAAAGTGATTGGAGTGAGCGGCTCGTACGGTCGGACTGTCCACCACATGAAAGGTATAACGCGTCTTCCCAGAGACGCCATCGCACAAGTCCAGGGAGACCTCCGGAGAGTTCTGGTTCTGGTTCAGACTGTTCCGGATTAGGGCGTAGCGCTGTCTTTCCTTAACCATTTCCATGAGTTCACTAGGGCTGGCACAGCGCAGAGATTTGCCGCCCTCCTCATCGGGCATCATTTCTAAGACTTGTGGGAAACCCGGCATCTCCTTAACCTTAGTCATCACAAATACAAACACCGGTAGAGGAAACCGGCTGCCTGACTCCTTACTGCCGCTCTCAGAAGAGACCCTGTGGATACGAACCATCCAGCCCCCCCCAGAGAACCGTGCCACCAACTTCTCCAGGACATGGGCCTGAGCCAGAGACACACACACATAGCGCCCCCCGCACTGGAGGACACGACCGATCTCCGTTAGCAGCTTAGTAGCAGTTTCCAGCGTGGCGGCGTCAGTGTCGGTAAGTATGGCGTCCAGTGTCCCCTTATCCAGCACCACCTGGAAGTGACCGTCACTGAACGTAGTCTGTGTGGCGTCCATCAGCTGGTACGTCATGTTGGGCCTGCGGCTGGCATTACGCTCCTTCATCTGACGGACGACCACCTCGCTGACATCAATATTGGTCAGATTCTGGCACCCGGCGTCGTAGAGTCGCTCGCTCAGCTCGGAGTTGCCACATCCCACAACCAAAACCTGGCGGAAATAAGAGACAACAAGTCCTGTATGTGGTGACACTGAACAAGGACGCTGCTTAGTAATTGTTAGACCCCCTATTAACTTTATACATGGGGGCGGGGAGGGGCCAGCACAGGACTGGCGACGGAAGGAGGGAGGAGGGCATAGAGGGGCCAGCACAGGACCGGCCATGGTGGAAGGGAGGGGGGCATAGAGGGGCCAGCACAGGACCGGCCATGGTGGAAGGGAGGGGGGCAGGAGGGGCCAGCACAGGACCGGCCATGGTGGAAGGGGGGCATAGAGGGGCCAGCACAGGACCGGCCATGGTGGAAGGGAGGGGGGCATAGAGGAGCCAGAACAGGACCGGCCGTGGAGAGGGGGGCAGGAGGGGCCAGCACAGGACCGGCCATGGTGGGAGGGAGGGGGGCATAGAGGGGCCAGAACAGGACCGGCTGTAGAGAGGGGGGCAGGAGGGGCCAGCACAGGGCCGGCCGTGGAGGGAGGGGAGAAGCAGTAGTACACACATATGAACACTAGGGGGCGCAGCATTAGTACACACATATGAACACTAGGTGGTGTAGCAGTAGTACACACATATGAACACTAGGGGGTGTAGCAGTAGTACACACATATGAACACTAGGGGGTGTAGCAGTAGTACACACATATATGAACACTAGGGGGTGTAGCAGTAGTACACATATATAAACACTAGGGGGTGTAGCAGTAGTACACACATATAAACACTAGGGGGTGTAGCAGTAGTACACACATATATGAACACTATTGGGTGTAACAGTAGTACACATATGAACACTAGGGGATGTAGCAGTAGTACACACATATGAACACTAGGGGGTGTAGCAGTTGTACACACATATATGAACACTAGGGGGTGTAGCAGTAGTACACATATATAAACACTAGGGGGTGTAGCAGTAGTACACACATATAAACACTAGGGGGTGTAGCAGTAGTACACACATATATGAACACTATTGGGTGTAACAGTAGTACACATATGAACACTAGGGGATGTAGCAGTAGTACACATATAAACAGTAGGTGGTGTAGCAGTAGTACACATATATATATATATATATATATATATAAACACTAGGGGGGGTGTAGCAGTAGTACACACACATGTCTAATCACTAGGGGGCGCAGCAGTAGTACACTCATATATATACATATATGTGAACACTAGGGGGCGCAG